>NW_024583628.1:0-3732 GCF_018398535.1 Haplochromis burtoni
AAGAACTGAAGAGTATTAGTCCCACTGTTATGCAATCGGGGCCGATCGGTGTGCTAACTATTCTGTTAATTCACGTCGCGGTAAGCTTGGCTGTTATTTTGGAAATCCGGTCGTCAAGCACGATGCATCATTTGCCGCGTGTGTAAGCTCGTTAACGTTGGCTCAGCCAGCGGATCGCTGCTGTTAACGGAGATTTGCCGTGTTGTGGCGTTAAGGTTATTTCAACGAGATTAACGCTGACAGCACTAGTGGGAACACAACGAATATGACTGCACATTTACACCGACATCATCCTAGTGCAAAGACAAAAACAACAAGCATGCATACATAACTTTAGCCGAGTCATTTAGACAGCTGTTAGCACATGATTCTCCTTATGGCTGTTGCTGCGAGAATATAGCCCAGAAGAAGCGGATAGTATAGCTTTTATTTTGGAAAGAGAGCATTTCTCTGTAATAAACTCTCTTTTCCAAAGATGAGTGATTCCTCAATCAGATACAGGGCTTGCAATATCGCTAGCCCGACGTCCTGGGGCTAGCGATTTTTTCAGTCGGGCTACCAAAATCTATCTCTTCCCTGCCGTCGAAAGCTATCACTTGTGTCAAGCCAGCCTCCAATTCGAGACTTGCAGTCAAGCCAGCCTCCAGTTTGTTTTACGTTCCCTGTGTATTCAAAGTATTACGGGAATGGATGTGGAAACCGGATTTCAAAATAAAAGCCAACTTCGAGTGAATTAACAGATATGTTAAGAACATAATAACATATAATTTAGGCTTTTTTTTTTTTTTTTTTACAAACTCTAATGTTAGATCTATATGACACAGCCTTGTACCCTAATTGTGCCCTGTCACTATCAAGGCCATCTTATTTTGGATTTCAAAGTAAAAGCCCTGTGAATCTTCATTTTTGAACTACTCTTTCAATGACTTAATAATGCTCTTAAAAGCAAAAGTCGTATTTCCAAATACTATTTGAACTTTATATCAACACTTTCCAACCACAGTCTTTTTCACAGTGATACCATATCAAATCAGTCAGTCTGATTTTGCCTTTCATAGTAATGGCCCTTTGAAATTGCCGATATTTGACTTAATCTTCTAACGATTCAAAATGCTCTAAAATGAAAAATTCTCTGTTTCCACAGGGTAATTCCACCTTAGATCAACAGTATACAGCCCCACAGTGATACCATATCAATATCAAGTCATTCTGATTATGCCTTCCAAAATAAAAGCCTTTTAAATTGTCCATAATTGACCTAACTTTCAGTGATTTCAAAATGCTCTAAAATGGAAATATTCCTGTTTCCACAGGGTAATTCTCACTTTAGGTCAACAGTATACAGCCCCACAGTGATACCATATCAATATCAAGTCATTCTGATTATTGCCTTCCAAAATAAAAGCTTTTAAATTGTCCCATATCTGACTACTCTTAGTGACGTTTCAAAATGCTCTTAAATAGAATTCTGCTGTTTCCACAGGGCTAATTCCACTTTAGATCAACAGTATACAGACCCCACAGTGATACCATATCAATATCAAGTCATTCTGATTATGCCTTCCAAAATAAAAGCCTTTTCAAATTGTCCATCAATTGACATAACTTTCAGTGATTTCAAAATGCTCTAAAATGGAAATTCCTGTTTCCACAGGGTAATTCCACTTAGATCAACAGTATACAGCCCCACAGTGATACCATATCAATATCAAGTCATTCTGATTTTGCCTTCCAGAAATAAAAGTCTTTTAAAATTGCCCATATTGACTTACTCTTTTAACGATTTCAAAATGCTCTTAAATAGAATTTTGCTGTTTCCACAGGCTAATTCCACTTTAGATCAACAGTATACAAGCCCCACAGTGATACCATATCAATATCAAGTCATTCTGATTATGCCTTCCAAAGATAAAAGCCTTTTCAAATTGTCCACTAATTGACCTAACTTTCAGTGATTTCAAAATGCTCTAAAATGGAAAATTCCTGTTTCCACAGATAATTCACTTTAGATCAACAGTATACAGCCCCACAGTGATACCATATCAATATCAAGTCATTCTGATTATGCCTTCCAGAATAAAGTCTTTACAAATTGCATATCTGACTTACTCTTTTAACGATTTCAAAATGCTCTTAAATAGAATTTTGCTGTTTCCACAGGCTAATTCCACTTTAGATCAACAGTATACAACCCCACAGTGATACCATGTCAATATAAAGTCATTCTGATTTTGCCTTCCAAAATAAAAGTCTTTCAAAATTGCCCATATCTGACTTACTCTTTTAACGATTTCAAAATGCTCTAAAAAGGAAGACTTCAGATTCTACAGGCTAATTCCACTTTAGATCAACAGTATACAACCCCACAGTGATACCATGTCAATATCAAGTCATTCTGATTTTGCCTTCCAAAATAAAAGTCTTTCAAAATTGCCCATAATCTGACTTACTCTTTTAACGATTTCAAAATGCTCTAAAAAGGAAGACTTCAGATTCTACAGGCTAATTCCACTTTAGATCAACAGTATACAACCTCACGATGTTACCATGTCAATTTCAAGTCATTCTGATTTTGCCTTCCAAAATAAAAGACTTTTCAAATTACCAAGATACGACCTACTCTTTTAAAGATTTCAGAATGCTCTAAAAATGAAAATTCCTGTTTCCACAGGATAATTCCACTTTAGATCAACAGTATACAACCTCACAATGTTACCATGTCAATTTCAAGTCATTCTGATTTTGCTTTCCAAAATAAAAGCCTTTTCAAATTGTCCATATACAACGTACTCTTTTAACGATTTCAAAACGCTCTAAAAGTGAAAATTGCTGTTTTATTAATATTGTGTTTTATTAATATTGCTGAATTATCCCGTGGAAACAGCAATTTCCATTTTTAAAACATTCTGAAATAATTGAAAGAGTATATCACATATGGACAAATTCGACGGGCCATTAATTTGAAAGGCAAAATCAGACCAACATGAAATTTACATGGTTTTACTGTCGGGTTGGATACTGTTGATCTAAAGTGGAATTATCCTGTGGAAACGGCATCTTTCAATTTAAGAGCATTTTGAAATCGTTAAAAGAGTAGGTCATCCACGGGCAATTTGAAAAGGCTTTTTTTTTGGAAAGCAAAATCAGAATGACTTGAAATTGACATGGTAACATCGTGAGGTTGTATACTGTTGATCTAAAGTGAAATTACTCTGTGGAAACATAAAATTTCCTTTTTAGAGCATTCTGAAATCACTGAAAGTTAGGTAAGTTGTGGGCATTTTCAACAGGCCATTATTTTGGAAGGCAAAATCAGAATGACTTGAAATTGACATAGTACCATGGTGTGGTTGTACACTTTTGATCTAACATGGATTCATCCTGTGGAAACAGGAATTTTCCTTTTTAGAGCATTTTGAATCGTTAGAAAATTAAGTCAAATATCGGCAATTTCACAGGGCCATTACTATGAAAGGCAAAATCAGACTGACTTGATATGGTATTACTGTGAAAAAGACTGTGGTTGGAAAGTGTTGATATAAAGTTCGAATAGCATTTGGAAATACGACTTTTGCTTTTACGAGCATTATGAAGTCATTGAAAGAGTAGTTCAAAAATGAAGATTCACAGGGCTTTTACTTTGAAATCCAAAATAAGATGGCCTTGATAGTGACAGGGCACAATTAGGGTACAAGGCTGTGTCATATAGATCTAACATTACAGTTTGTAAAA
>NW_024583628.1:5084-6642 GCF_018398535.1 Haplochromis burtoni
AGCAGCATATATATTTTAGTTCTGCTGAGCCAAATAAGACAGGTCAGGGTGAAGAAGTGACAGCCAAAGAAAAGCTTACCACAAAACGGAGAAGTTATGACAAATCAGGCCTATTGAGTCTATTCTCGCTGAATAAACAGAGGTAGAGTTCCATTGTAAATATTCATTACTTTGGCTTCAGTTACTGAAAACATATATTTAAATATATCATATTTCATGATGTCCAGAAAAAAAAAACAGACCGAGCATTTTCCTCATTGTCTTTAATTTTTCATCATTTTTCACTGCTGAGTATATATACCTTGATATTGTTCCGTCAGCTTGTCCAGCTCAGTCTTTTGCAACTCCAGTTCTCTGACCTTAGCTGCTTGTGCTAAATAAATAAATAGATAATTAAAAAAAAGCATGACACAATATTTGCAGACACCATGCCAGTGGTTTAATTAAATGGATCCTCAGGCCACAAATTATACTTTACCTTCACTGTCTTCTCGCAAGTATCTCACTTCAACCTTCAATTCACCCAAAAAGGCACTCATCTCTCTCAGCACAGAATTGACGTCAGTAACACAGTTGTGTTGTTGATCAGAAGCATTTGCTTGTCCTCTCTCCTGCGATCCAGTTTCCGTTAACTGTGGAATAATTTTATTGTCAGACTATGTTTGAAGCCTGGCTGTTGGCAGGAAGGTCAGCAGCAACAATAGTGTCCAGTTTACTGTTGTTTCTGTCTTAGTTCCAGCCTTATATAGCGTCTTAATTGTCAGGAATTTTGGGTCAATCATTGGCAGAATTATTTTATTATGAACACGTGCAGGAGATAACACTTGATACTTCTGACCTACTATGGCCTTGAGCTACCCCTCACTTCCTTTTAGTTTTCGTCCAATGAGACAGACTTTCTTGTTATTTTTTTAAATAGTCTTGAGCAATAGTTCTCCAGGTTTTGTGAAAGCCTTTCAAAGTTGTTTTTTGGACATTTAGAAGGAGTCTGTCTCAAAAATACACAGTTGGTTCAGATTTCTTTAGTTAAATCTATGAAATAGACCAAAGATAACATAGTTTGATGGACAATGAATAGTATTTGTGCACCAACAAGATGACTCCCAAGTTATCAGCTGAAGACTTGGCATATATCAGCATGGTGTGCAGTTTCTTTTTTTTTTCTTTTTCTTTTTTAAAATGAGGAAACTCTGCAATTGGAGGACAAAAGAAAACATGGCTGGCCCAAAAAACTATTTACAGCAGACCAACAGTTTGCATTGCTGTTAATAAAGTTGTATCTTTTCCATTGAAGCACACATTGTGATGAAAATCAGTAGATCTAATCTACTGGTTTAACTAAATCAACTTGCAGCCACTATTAATCTATTTGAAATATATCTTTAACTAAGGTTTCTGGCAGAAAACTGCTTAAGTACTATGGCATTGAGAAACAGCATCAGTACTAGGGCTGCCACAAACTATTATTTTGATAGTCGCCTAGTCACCGATTATTTTTGCGATTAGTCGACTAATCAGATCATGCATCCATTGGACGTAAAACTACAGCTTACTGCAC
>NW_024583628.1:9076-35417 GCF_018398535.1 Haplochromis burtoni
CGACTATTAAATCAGTCGTGGATGATTTTGATAGTCGACGTAATCGTGATTAGTCGACTAATCGTGGTAGCCCTAATCAGTACTAACTGAAAGTTTAGGAGATCAAACTTATTCTAATCATAAAGGCATATCTCAGTCTGGATTATGGCTGACTGAAGGCTCAAAGAGGAAATTGCAAAACGCAAATGTATTTGACAACATCAAATACATTTTGTAAACAGGACAGAATTACACATTGGTGTGTTTAGATGAGTCAACTTTTCTAATTGTTCACTTCTAATGAAAAAAAAAGTATTGAAGTCAAACAGCTACACTGTAAAATGTAATATTGTGTTTAATTAAAAATATTAAATAGGCTGAACTCAATTTTTATCAATTTGTTATTAGAACTCGATTTATATAAGTTACCAGTACTTTTTATGCAAAAATGCTGATAAACTCAAGAGATTATTGTCATTGCTGTGGATCTTTACCTGATACACTGACTTGGTGAGTAAATGTTTACTCTTATTTTGTGGCTTCTCTTAGTTTAGCACCAGGTTTATAATCTTGCTAACTAGTTAGTGTTAGCCTAGTGTTGCTGCTGCGGCTGGGCTCATGTTACTTAAAAATTAACACCACAGCCTTAAAAACCTTACATAAAACTATGTCTGTGAAATTTTCTGTTGATTATTTGAAATAAAAAAGTGAGATAAGAGCCCAGACAAAATTCTTCGGAAGGTGTAGACGTTAGGGGTGGGGTGTGGGGGGTATTTTCAATCCATAGCCATAACTAACTAACTAATTATATATATATCATGTTTAACCTGAGTAGCAAAAGAGTGCAGGGGGGTTGAAAAGAATAAGCCAGGAGTTAGCTGTGCTCCCGGACTCTATCAAGCCTTGACCTCCCGGTCAGCTATCGTGCTGGTGGATAACAGAGCTCTCCGAAAACGTGGAAGCACTTTTGCAAATATGTGATATTTTGATAAATTAAGTAGATATTTAAGCATTACACAGCTACATTCTCGTCTGAAAATATCTTAAAAGGTTATTTTGTGACCCAGAAAGGGTAATCTGGGGAAAAGGAGGATCGCATTTGTCTGCAGGTTGTCGGAGCCTGTTCGTACTTGTAGCGCGGCAATGGCGGAGGAGCGCGGCTAAAAAACGTATTACTTTTTCTGGGTCACAAAATAAACTTTTAAGATATTTTCAGGCGAGAATGTAGCTGTGTAAAGTTCAAATATCTGCTCGATTTATCAAGACATCACATATTTGCAAAAATGCTCCAACGTTTTCGGAGACGTCCATTTTTTTTCATGCATTGTGGCAGCTTTTGAACATCTGTGGCATCTATTAATGTCAAATGTAGCCTTTATTTAACAACATAAGCAATGGCTATTTTACAATAATTGCACAGCCATTAAGGATCAAATCAGTTTCTGAAAAATGTTCTGCTTTTTTTCCCTCTGCTTGCTTCTTACTGTCTTTGAGGCTCGGGACCAGCAGTCCTGTTGTTGGATAGAAAGACATCAACTCAGTGGTAAGTATTTTGGTTTTCCAATATATTAGCAACTGTCAGTGACATTTATATTAATCAGGCTGAACTTTAATCATACTTTAGATCAGCCTGTTTTTACTTATTGTTTTATTTGTGCTTTGGTTTGGGGAAGTTGTTTCTTTACTGATCTTTTCCTGTCTTCTGTTATTAGACTTGAGATATGGCTGCACTATGCTGTTTCTGGTGACTCCAGTTAATTCTACAAGACATGCTGTGTAAGTAAACAAACAACAACAGTTTGGTCTGCATTTCTTGAAAGATCACATCCCCCAAACTTAGTTTAGAGGGTCTACACTGTATATAGTGAAGTCTGCAAGTTTTCTAACAGCAAAATTTGTGTTGTTCCCAAACATTTTGCACATCATTAGAATGAAAGTCATTGCCCATGTTTGCATAGCCCTTTTTAAAAGGATGCTTTCATGACATTATTGTGTGTTGGGTGGTGGTCACGGCTATCCAGACTGACAATTGGGACATTGAATGTCACCTCTCCGGTGGGGAGGTAGCCTGAGATTGTCTAAATTGGAGTCTGTTTTATACCAAATGCAGAAAAAAATGTTTTAAGAAAGCAATTAAGTTCATGTTCCAAAAAATATGATTGTTTGCTTGCAGGACACCAGGAGAGATGAGTCCTCCGTCACAGATGGTGTGGTCAGTGAAGATGGTCGCCTGCAGGTTCAAGCTCATTGCATCTCCAATCCACATCCACTGCCACTGTACTTAAACCTGTTAGCAGTCGGACGTACCGCCCACGGTACATTGGATGGTTTAGGGGACTAATTGGACTGCTAAGGGGTTTAAGGGAAGTTAAAGACTTTCTTCTGCACTTACATTTGGATCACCTCGATCCATGATAGTCATTCAGGCAGTAATGCCTGGACTGGAAACAAGCAATCCTTAAAATAATACAACATTCCAGCTCCTGTGTTGGAATGCAAAACAAATGTGTTGTTTAAATTAGAGACTGCACTTGTGACAGAACAACAAATATTTTATTTTTATTATACAAGTAATGTAAGTACAAAACAAACTTGTGGTAGGCCTAAACTTATTTTCAGAATAATTACATCTGAGACTTTGTTTCATTGTAAGATTATAACAGTGATGGCAATATAATTGTTTGTTGTTCAGCAGAACAGTGTCCAGTATGTTGGCTGTTATACTTTGTTGTGTTTGAAAATAAAAGTTCGGCTGATTTTAACATCATTACAAAAAGTGTTGTTAATTATTTTTAATCATATTCAGGTTACCACACATTGTTTTTTCATTTAGTTGAACTTGAAATGTTTGTCAGTAGGTAAACAATTATTATTGCACAGTCAGAAATATCAAGTTATTCTTAATACTGCAGACTTGCAATGTGTAAGTTGTCCTAACAGTCATCTCAAGTAAGCTTTACTTAGTTTTTTTGAGGCAATGAGTTTCCTCAATTTTTTTGAGTTCTGGGAACTAACAAGGCTGTACAGTGTACTCAAAATGAGTAAGTTGCCCTAACTGGGTCATCTTAAGTAAACTTGATCCAATTTTCTTGAGTTCTGGGAACAAATGAGCTTGTACAGAGTACTCAAAATAAATAAGTTGGTCTAATTTAGTCATTTTTTTAAAGCAAAGAGTTTCCTCAATTTTTTTGAGTTCTGGGAACTAATTAGATTTTACAGTGTATGCTGTGGTGTATGTGTATATGTATATGACAGCAGTAAACAGCCTTCCACAAAAAAACAAGTTAGTCATAGACAAAACATGGTCTTCCTCAAGGTGTTAAATGGTTGTAATTTCATAAAACATGGCTTGGAAGACAATTCAGATGAGCATTAAAGACCATTTTCTGTTCTTCCTCAATAAACTGATAAACCAAGCATGAGAACAAAGTCTGGATAATAAAGACCAAGGAGACAAACAAAAACACCCACTTTCATCCACGTGTGATCTTCGCCCCCCATGTACATCAACAACTCTCTGAAAAACAAGTCAAAGTCGAAGTTATTGTTTTACAAATGTGTTGACCTTTCCAGTTAAGTTAGTCACGATGGACTGTTCTGATTAAGGCTTTATATAAAAAAACTAAAAAAACAACACAAAACAAAAAACAGTTCAAGATTAATACTCTTTCACATTTTGATTAAAAACAACAACAACAATAGCATCAATACCATCATTACCATCATTACTAGTCTGCAACCTGCCCCAAGACTAATGTACACCCAAGCATCAGGTAAAGCAGGGAGACAAGCTTATTTTAACACTGTAATATAGCTAAAAAGCATTATCATTCGATTTCCAAAATGTCTCTTTTTAAAGCAAAATGCTGGTTTATTAGACAATTTTCATTTCTGGGCAACCTGCTTCTTAAACAGTACACTCTTTGTAAACATGCATTTTCAGCACACAGTTCTCCAGAGTTTCCACTAGAGGGAACTGCTATAGTTAATTTCAATATTAAATAATTGTGAGCGTTAACTTATCGTCCTGAAAACCGAAGGGGAAAAAAGTATCTTTAAGTTACTTTTTTTTGTCCACTACAAAGGACATAACAAACAGACTAGGTCTCAGGAGCACACCTAGTTCGTCATTTCTTTATAAGGTGATTGTTTTCAATTATATTTAATGCCTAATATTTCAAATACTGATGGCATTTGGCATAAAATTTCCAAAAATGAACATGGAAGAGTAAATATAAAAAAACGTCCAAGATTACAAAATAAATAAATATTCCATTGATTAAATATCAAGCTAAATGCTTGATTAAATACTGCTGTAGCACTTCGTTCTCAATAAATTTGTATGTAAAGGAAGTTTACTATTCTTGATACAGCTTATAAATGTAAATATTATTACAGCAAAACTCTTAATATTGATAGATCAGTTATGAAACTTCCTTTGATGAGGATATACTACAAATGATTTTAGACTGAACAATGTCATACACACACACACACACACACACCTTCATACATCAAGTTACTTTTTGCACAGTACTCAGTCTTTTGCACAACCCACTGTCATTGTTGCAGTTTTGTATTGCACTGTCTCGTGTCTGTATCGTTCCGTTCTGTCTGGGGTTTCACTGTTTTTTGCAATTTTTGTGCACTTGCACTTTATATAATTCTGTGTTGATTTTCTGTTATGTAGCACCATGGTCTTTCACCGTGTACTGTACCACTGCACATGGTTGAAATGACAATACAGGCACTTGACCTAAAAGAAAAAGTTTTTTCTTGCCATTTCCCGACTTACCTGGGCAGGAGGTTATGAACCAAATGAATCTTATTACCATATTATTGTAGTATAACTATCGGGTTGCTGTGGCTTTAACTGTGATATAAAACGTACAAGAACAGCATCTTCGGGAATACTATAGCAAGTGGCAGTACACTTATTTAATAATTACATGATAATAACGTCAATAGAATTATGCGATAAAAACTAGAACATTACTTTAGATCCTTTCCGTATCATAGCAGTGATAATGATTAAAAAAACTGAGCCAGCCAATCCAAACACCTGCTTTAAAAAAATAACTTATTTACTGGTAATTACATGGGTCAAAAACACCGTGTCCCTTTAACAGGAAGGAAATTAAACGGGGGAAGTGAAGCAATAGGGAGCTACTTCCTCGTTACCCCCACAATCACAACATTATTTGTGCGCAATGGGAGAATCTGCATCGTCGGGAGGAGATTTTTAGATCTAACAGTGGGTGCACATCGTTGGGAAGCTCCGGGAAACGCGTACGTTTCATTATGCTTCAGCTCAACGACGCAATGGAGCCGGAGAGTCCGGGCGCTGCGGTTCTCCACCCTGCAGAAACCGAGGAGGGGGTCGAGGTTGCCTTCACGCCGCCGGAGGCCGGACGAAGCTTTGGACACGCCGCCTCCGTGGCCTGCTGTCCCCCGTTACAAACGCTGACGCCTTTTCATGTGCATAACCCCACCATGCAAGCGAAAGTGAAGGACTACTTCGTGTTCAGAGTAAGTTGCTGCATCCATTCCAGCTTGCGGTGATAAGCCCGTTTGTTTTTATATGAACCACTCACACTTATCGTACGCTGCTTAGGTACCTCTAAGTAAACACGACCACCCCCAGCCGTAGGCGTCAGTGCAGGGCAGCATGTTGTGACAATCACAGTAACAGATCACAGGGAGGATGAGGCTCAGATGATTTATGGTTGTGTGATGCTGATCTCAGCCAGGTACCATTGAGCAGGCGGTGAGCGACATCAGGACTGTGGCACTGCCGTCCGAGGATGGAGAGGTGCTTAGTGTCTGGCTGCTGGCTGAGTAAGTATCCCGTCATCATGTTTATTATCAGGCAGGAGGCATAAAAATGAACTCTTGTGTGAACTATTGTTTTCTACAGAATTGATCACTGGAATAACGAAAAGGAGAGACTTGTGCTGATAACTGATAGGTGAGTCAGAATCATACCTCATCTTTAAGTGACTAATATTTAATGAGGCATATCAGGTAGCCAACAACATTGTCTTTACGTTGTCTGCAGGTCCCTGTTGGTGTGCAAGTATGACTTCATTAACCTGCTGTGTCAACAAGTAATCAGGATCTCTCTCAATGCTGTGGACACCATCTCAGTGGGCGAGTTTGAGTTTCCACCCAAATCCCTCAACAAGTATGTCAGAATTTCAGCTTGTCAACAGCCAATTAGTATTTACCCAGAGTACATTAACAAATAAATGTGTAAACATTACAACATTAACCTTTAATATTAGCAAAACAGAATGATGTGTCTTTTAATTGTTTAAATAGCAATAAATACATACAAAAAAAATGTTTCCAAATTGATGCACACGGAAGTAAAATGTAAAAACTTACAAAATGTCTTTTGTAAACCGTTGTGGTCCATCTCTGTGGTTGTGCTGCATGAATGTCGTCAGCTGTTTGATATTCTAATCTTATTAAAACTGTTGTATTGTCAAACAGAAGAGAAGGCTATGGGATTCGTGTCCAATGGGACAAACGTCCCCAGGCTTCATTCATTAATCGCTGGAACCCCTGGTCAACAGAGATGCCCTACACCACGTTCACAGAGCACCCTATGGCCCATGCTGATGAGAAGGTGGCCTCTCTGTGCCAGGTACAGTCACTTTAATTAAATTAAGCTAAACATGCATTTTTATTATTTCCGATAATAGGCTACTTGACGTTATGAAAACTAAGCAAATAAAGCTTCAAAATGTAAGCTCTTTTCTGTGTTGTGAAACAATGGTGACGGCTGGTGAATGGTTGTTTCAAACAACAAACAGTCACAGTTCAACTGGAAACAATGGACTGATTGCTTGCCTTAAAGACATAATTCAGCCCTCAAGATAAAGACAGTTATTCATACTTTTCAACTTGGTATATCAATAGATATTTTTAAAGCCGTTTGTTTATATTTTACTGGCAAGACAACAGCTGTGCCTTGGGCAATTTCTCATCCAGGCATTGCTACATGCAGTGAATGAAGCCCATTCTACTGCAAAATCTTGAATGTATTCTTTATTCCAGAGCAACCTCAGATACTTAACTCCAGACAGCGACTCCTATTTTAATAAATATATAAATTGTGCACTTTTGAAGTGGCTGTTAATAGGTTCATATTTTTTCCTTCTACCTCCCAAGTTGGACAACTTCAAAATCCAGCTCGTGCAGGCAGTGAAGAGAGCCCATAAGGAGCACCCGATCCCAGGTCGAGCTAACGGTGTGCTGATCCTGGAAAGACCCCTGCTTATTGAAACATATCTAGGCATAATGTCCTTCATTAACAATGAGGCTAAGTTGGGCTACTCCATGACACGCGGCAAGATTGGCTTCTAAATTCAGTCGTTTCTCCAAACTACAACATTTCAACTCATGTGTCTGTGTTAAAACTACACTGTCTGAGGGAAGCTGCAGTGTAATGTGTAACATGTGTGTGCGTGTATGCAGAATCCAAGAGATGCCCACACACCTTCCTGAGTCGGTGTAATGGTCAGCCAGCTGTACGTAAATGATGCACAGCACTGTAACAACTGTTTACTCATTCGTTTTTTTGTGCCCCTAGTCCCCCCCCTTTCTGTCAGAGTTCCACACAAGTGTCACACACACACGACCTTCAGGAGTGTGTGGCCGTGCTATAAGAGTTGGGAGATAAAAGGCACAGCACGTACTTTATATTGAGCTTCTTGAAGTCTCACGTTTCTGGTTTAACCACTAAATGACAGACTGTCAAATTGAATGTGATATTTAGAACAGTGAAACCGTATCATCGGCCAAGATGAGTTCCACGTTTGCTACATGATATGGTTTGTGTTTGCATTATTCGGACCACAGAGCCATAGAGTAGCTTCTTGGAATGGAAAAGCAGCTGATGAACTGAGTAGGATCGCCGTGTCACATAATTATTCAAATAAATTTATGTCGAGATATGGAAGGAAACTAGATAGGAGAGCATAGCATCTGCAAGGCTGTGCCCTAGGCTCAGCTTTGGTACTGATTTGCAGAATGCATGGGCTTGTTCAGTAGTAATGATGAATTACATATCAAAATCCTCTCCCTTGTATTTAACCCGTGTTTTATTTTCAGTGCTTATATTTACCTAAATGATGTCTTTGCTTAGAGCAGGGAGCCACCATTTGCAGAGCTGTATTAGCTACAATAACAAAAATGTTCTTTTTATGTCAGAAATAATATGTGCAATGTGAACATGTAAATCTTTATGTTTGTTCTGTGAGTTGCCATTACGGTGCTGCAATTTGCATTTGTTTTAGACATATATTTGCACTCAGCTGTATTAAACTGTGCAGAGGGCGGGTTGGGTTACAAAGTGGCACAGATGCAGATAAAGCTTTGCATAAGTACATTAACTTCCTAGAATGTGTGCGTTGTGGATATTATTGTCCAGCCAAAGGTTACAGAACATACTTCCATGCATCGCCAATACCAACAGAAAACATCCCAAAATGCCTTTTTTTTCCTGGTCTCATTTGTGCATGTTCCCTGCATGTTCAGTCTGCATGACAGGTGTTTTTTTTTTTAAAGAAATATCCCAAGTGAATCTGTAAATACTGATTGTTTTGTTTATATACATTTTTTTCCAATGCATTTGACGTAAGCGATCTAAGAATATGAATATACCATTAACAGTTCTCAAGTATTTTATTTAGGGATATTAACTCATTTCTACAAACACGTGAAGGTTTTGTTTTTTGTTTTAGATATCTGTAGCACAATAGCCACTATGGAAAATTAAAAATGCCTCTATGTTTTTGTCAGGGCTGAGGCTTGGGGTGGATATAGCTCTGCTTTACGATTACGTTTGTACTGTCGAAGACTGAAACTACTAGGACTGATTGAAGTTACAGTTCAAGTGGCTTTAGAGCAAGATGATGCCTTGAAGACAAGAAATACTGTCCTGATATATTTAGTACTGCCTGTTGCTGTTTGGATTTCTTACTGACATTTCAGTCTGGTCATAGCGGGTAACGCCTTTTACATGCTATAAGTAATGATGCAGTATTTGCAGGTTAAAGATAATGCAACTTGTGTCATGAAGAACTGCTTTAAAATTACCAACTAAAGAAAACTGTCTCATGTCTTTGCTCATGTCAACAGTGCGACTACATTTCATCAAGATACCTAACTGTAACTCAGCTACTGATTTCAGTAACATGACATATACCGAAAACAATGCATATTGATTAAAGGCTGAACACACTTTTAGAAAACTGGCACCATAAGCAACTATATTTATGACAAAGTTTATTTAGAACAAATATAAAATTTCAAGGTGAAACAGGAAATTCTAGCAATAAGTGAAATCTATAGAAAATTGTAAACTTTCACATTCTCACAGTGTTTGCAACTAGTGCTGAGTACATATTTATCAGTAGGAATTACTTTCAATGTTCCAGTAGCCCACACTTTTAAGAGCAGCTGCAGTCCAGCATATGCAAGCTAACATGTTCAGGAGTGTTCTCACTGGCCATTGACTCAGCTTGTGTGTACAGCTAAATAAGACTGAACTATGACCCAGTTATTTTCTTTTTGTGTGCTTTACTTGTCTTCTTCATCAGTTTCCATGTAGCACAAACACAGCTGCTCCTTTCCAAGCAGTATCAAGGAGTTGCCACTGCAATGCCAGTTCAGAGAATGAACTTGAAAACCACCTGGCAGGAATAAAAGCGAGATAACTGTGATGTCAATGCCTTTACACATAAACATGCTCATAGTAAGAAATCAGTATCTAAAAAATACACTTCAACTTTGTGTAATGAGATTTTCAATTTCAGGGACATTTAAAGCAATAAATGTAAAGAAACAACAGACAGTAAATTGATTCTATTTTCAATTATAAACAACACAATCTTAAACTAAAGGCAATATGTGACTATGTTGCTATGAAACTACAGGGTGGGGCATTTATATGTATACATCGTAATAACATGGAAATGGTTGGTGATATTAAAGTCCTGTTTGTGGCACATTAGTTTATGTGAGGTGGCAAACGGAGTTTATGGTGTATCCATATAAATGGCCCACCCTGTACTCGTTCATTTACTAACAACTTCTCAATCAAAAGTTGTTATTAAATGAACCTACTATGGATAAACCTCCTTTTTGAAAGTATGACCAAAATAATTTCCATGTCTGTAACAGATGGTATGCCCTCACAGACTCTGATCTATGCATCACTGAATCAGTAAGGGTAGGCAAATAACCTTTGATGAACAACTATGGAAGGTTATCCAAGACGCCCAAAAAAACCTGAGCACATAGAAAAACTGTCCACATACACTTCAGAAAAACTGGTGCAGTTACAATACTTTAAGGTTTCTTGTTTTCATGTAGTTTAGCAAACAAAATGTTTTTTAAAATAGTTTGGTCCACTAAGAGCAGACTGCATTCATTGGTCCTTGTTTTTTCTTAAACTTCTAACCGAGATCCACACTGACTGCTCTTAAGCCCAGTGCAATGAAGCGTAGCTTTTTAACATAAACTAGAACTTCAGCCAGTTCTAATTTTGTTGCTAAAAATTTTGGCAACAACCTTTGACTAAAACTAAAGTTTGATGCTTAAATTATAATTAAAACTAATAATGCTTAAATCAAGACTACGATTTAAACTAAATCAATATTTGCTGATTTCCACTCATTTCAGCCATGCTGTTTTAAACAATTTGAGAATAACAAAGCAAAAGCATGTTTGTTGTCAATCTTAAGTTCTATTTCATGATATCAGTGTTTAATATTCTATTAGTGTAAAAAATAAAATGAATGAATTTAACAGCGACCTTGTGGTTACCATGGAGATTAAATAAAACGACAGGATGGTTACTGGAGGTCTGCTCCTTTCCTATATCTGAGAACAATGTAATTAAGCTTTGGACTCCCAACTATGTGAAAGTTCAATCGTTTTAGTGCCCAAGGAAATTACCTTCAGTTGGGACCTGAACAGCAACACAGCCTCCTGGAGACCAGAGATAGAGCTTGGTGTTGCCAGTACATAGTGCCAACCGGGGATGGCATGGGTCCCACTGAAAACATCGTACTGCTGATGTCTGCTCCAGCACAGCCTGCAGGCTCATCATCTGCATGTTCCACACCCAAACAACACTCGCCATATTGTCTGCAGTGACAAAAATAGTCATACACATTCAAAACCACTCTCAGCCTAAAGAGCCAATACTAGTATCATAACAAATGTACACAACAAAAGTCAGTCAGTTTTGTACAATATAGGGTCAAAATTATGCACACAAGGTCAAAAATATACATAAAGCAGCACATATTTTGTTAATTGTCCCTTAGCACACTGCACCTTGAACCATCAGCATAATTCTTGTTGAAACTGATGTAATTCAAATCAACTTCCTCTCAGCTGAGGATGAAAGCGGTTTCTTTTTAAAACCTCTGCAAGTGGAATTACAAAATACAGTTACAGACACAGTTAAAGTTGTTTGAACTGATGATGCAGGAATCTGCAGTTGTTTAGAAATGGCTCCAGGACACATTACAGACTTGTGTAATTCAGTTTCTCAGTTCTGAACTATACTTTTGCATTTGACAAGTTAAGAGGCTTTTTGGGACTTTCACCACCACATATTTAAGAATCTAAGTGGGTGCAGATTATGTTGTGCAATGTTTCAAAGGTCAGTATTAATAAAACATTCCTGTCAACAATTAGTGCAACAAGAAAGTTCAATAAAAAAGCTAAAAGAAAAAAAATCTCACCATTTTTGGTGGCTAGATAGTGATTGTTTGAGCTGAATGCCAAAACAGAGACCCCAATCTTTGGGTTGGCTCGGTCTGGGTCTGGTTTGACCACAGGAACTTGGACTGGCAATGAGCATATCTCATCTAGATGAGGCAACAACAAAGAATTTATAATGAGACAAAACTGGTTACTTGACCTTGGTAATTTTAGACAAATATCACTTTAAAAATGAATACTGCTTACGTACATTTACTCTGGGTGTTGAAGAGTGTGCTGCCAGTAGTGATGTTGTGCAGAGACATTTCGTCAGTGCCAACAGCTGGCCTTCTCTCCACTTCTTTATACACAGTCTAAAACCACAAGGAGTAATTAACTGGCAATCAAACAATGTCTTCCAGGCCCATCAAAAACGCTCAATACTCACAGCTTTTGTGCTTTCCACTGTTGCAGGGTGCTGAAACTGTGCGATTTTTTTCCATGTGATATGATTGATGATGCGCACCTGACATAAAGATAAAAGTATCTTAATTTCACTGATACTAAAAATTGCACACAACACATTCTGCTCAAAATAAAAATGAACCTGAAACTATACTAAAAAACCTTTATTTAAGAGAGAATGAAAAAAGTTGTGAAGCTTTTTACGACTTTAGGAGGAACTGCATGAAATTTGTGAAAAGGAAGACCTCATCTAAAAAAACAAACAAAAACCAAAAACAGGCAATCATCAGGAAAGAAGCACAATTTTTTAACATCATCCATACTTTTTCATCATAGCTGCCAATTGCAAGGAACTGGCTACTGGGGCTCCAGGACACAGACTTGACACCCAGCGACCATTCATAGGCACTGTAGGTTGACAGCAACCGGCCATCCAAAGAGTAGAGCAACACCTTATACTGTGTAGAGGATACATACACATGAAACAGTATTAATAATAATGCTTCTATTCTGTTGCTAGCACTTAAGTACAGTGGTTAGGACAACCTTTAGTAGACAGATGTTGCAGACAGATGTCAGTGTGCTTCATTTTAAAATTTTATGACTTTTTAAACAGTGTAATTACATTTTGCAGTATTCCTGTTTCCAATATTATGAGACTCTTGTGAGGTGATCAATATAAATTTGTCTTATCCTGCATAAGTGTTTACTTAAAGAACACTTGTACCTATGTATAGTACCCCAACCATGCCTCAAAATTTAAACTGCAGATAATGTTGTTTTATAATTTAAAGCTGACTCTTCGATTACTGTCTTCCTAAACTGGAGTTTTTAAACTATTCACTTGCCATTCTTGCCAGGGTACACTTTACTGAGTGATTCACTGATGACAGGCTCATGTTTAACTGAGATAGGTAATTTGACATTACAGTGATGGATCTCTAGTGTATAATGTTAACTAACTTCTAGACAACTGTCCCATACTGCCAGCACACAGCCATTTGGAGACCACTCCAATCCTGCCAGGTCCTGTGTCTCAGTCTCAAAATGCTGTAATAAAAAAGTGACATTAAATGAAGTTAATTAAGACATTCATTAAAAAAAAATGTGAATATCTTAAACTTAATTTTTCCTCATATCTAGCACAATATAAAAAGATAAAAGGAAACAAAATACAAAATAAAAGCTAGTTTTAGCTGTTCCCAGAAACACTGTGTTGGGTGTCCAAGGTTCATAAGTGCACACAAATACCACTCTGTCTGATCTGGTTGAAACGGAGATAAAAGAGAAATCTTGGTAACTGACTCTTAGTGCTCCTGGCTCTTTTCATCAGGGCACATTATAGGCCCTGTTAAAAATTATGACCCAGTGACTTGACAGCTTTGCCTTGTTGTAGTCTTGCTGTTTAAGTTGTATTAAACTGGATGATCTCAGACATCTACTTAAAAACAAAGCAGCTATTCAAGTAAGACGTGAATGCTAATGACTTTAATTAATACTAGAATCTATTCGCCTTTTATGGGATGAGCATTTGCTGCATTACAAACATGTGCCACCTGCTGCTAGAAAAAGCATAAAGGCAAGTGCCTCTCAGCTATTTGTCCCTTACAGCACATACTGTTTTTAGAACTTTTGGACTAAAATTAAAGCACATCAGATATAAAGTAGTTCCCCAGCAGAGCCTGCAGAGAATGATTTCACATCCCATGTTTTGGAGGGAAAAGGGGAAAAATGAAAAAGCAGTAGACCCACACAATGAGATCAAATCAAACTGGTATGAACAAATTACACAAATACCATAGATTCAATTCTACGCGTTTTAAATATAATGTAGCAGCAAATTTCATGTAACAATAAAGATAGTCATAATGTATGGCTAATAAGTCTATATCTTTTTGGGAATCGAAATTAAGGTCCCTTTCACTGTAGTTTACATGTCTTACTCAATTGATGAGTACATTAAAATGGCCTTACAAAAAAAAAATCTTATGCAGCTGTAGCTCTACTTACCCTGAGTAAATGCCAGTCGTCACACACGAATATACTAACAAAGTCTTTGCAGTCACGACGTTCAGCCAAGGCCATATAGGACCCATCTCTGCTGAAATCTATACCTGTGGGTATACAAATGGTTTCTATGGAAGATCAAGAGGGAATTTGAACAAATTCCAAAGAACAAAAAGTAAGGAAAACAACTCTAAAATGCCACTTTATTTTCCAAAAAAACCCTGCTCACTGGTAAAATAATAATAATAATAATGATAATAATGGTAAAAGGGACAGTATTAAAAATCTGAGCATCAATGACATAAAATAATCACTTTTTCTTCACAATTTTTTAAAGAGGATATTTAGTCATAGTAACAGAATAACAGAAAGAATTTCAAAATAATTTAATCTTTCTTTAAAACATGTCTATGTAACAGCTTGGAAAAAAGACAACTGTCCATTCTGATCACATAATACATGGCTTAATCTATTTTTCATTATCTAATTCTTTGGCACCATAAAGTCTGGTATGCAACCATCATGGCGATATTATTTATATGACAGCTCTGAAGATACACAGGTTGCAAAAGGGCATGGTATTACATGTGGAAAATGGGGAGAGTCAGACACAATCATTTTTCCACTAGTTGTTGACAGGCCTGTTATGAAGAGCATGCCCCATTTACTGAAGAGAGGCACAGCTGTCAGCATAGAGGACCATAGTTTGGACCCATATCCTTGGGTAGAGCCACAAGGTAAAGAACGGCATGTGATTCATGGGGAATGCCAAGGCATTTAGACTGCTGGCCATGTCCTCAGGTACACTCGTAGTAGACATACATTCATATCATATCAATTTCATACTCACCTTTCTGACATGCTTTGGGATACTTGATGTAAGATACAGCTTTAGTGCACAGTGACCAGACGGTGATTCTCAACTGTAACCAAATCAGAGAAAACAAAGAAAAGGCAACTATATATTATCTTCCAAGTTAAATGATGGAAAAGATCATTCTACCAGACAATTAAAAGAGTGTAAACACATCCATCCCTTTCACTACAATGACACATTCACACTATTCGACCACTGGTCTTCAATAAGAAAATTTAATTATAAGTTATTTGGTAAGTGTTACATCCATATGGCAAGTGGCTGTCAATAGACACCAATATGAGGTCAGTCAACCAGAACACATTTCTATATGTAAAGATCAGCTATGCAAATCCAGACTGCATTTCCCACCATGCACTTTAACAGCTGTGGAAAGACTGTCTTATGTCTTTGAAGGGGCAAAATCTCTGTGAGAGTCAATCTATCTATCATTAGACGATGGCCTGGAAAGGCCAAGTGTGTGGAGTGTTGTCAATCAGTGTGCTTCCCCAGGGAATGAATACACATGTTTAAGACCTGTAGCCACTGAAAGGGACCAAAAGAATTAAGTTTAAATTAAGACCTGTTTAAGTTAAGTTTAAACCTGTTTAAATTAAGACTTGAGCACATAAAATTAACAGATACAAAACAACATCTCAACACATAGCAGGAATAGGACCAGTCAATTTAGTAGCCAAGATGTAATGTCAGACATGTTTGCCACAAGTGTGACAAATTGACAGCAAGTTGTGCGCATTGCCACAAATGAGAAGCAGCTAACTGACCACAAGTCGGCATAACAAAGAGAACACGTGTTAATTCTAAGTTTTGACAGCAGTCACTTAAATACCCAGCGGCCTCACTTCAGCCAGACTCATGCCAACAAAAGCAAGTGGTCAAACATGACAGATATGCTGATCTAAGGAGTATGACAAGCGGTATCTTGACCTTCAAATAAGGAGCACCAGAAGACTCTTGAGACACTGTTACAGAATACGTGGTTTGTACTGCCTATATGTATGTGTTAAGCTGTTCAGAGATTGATTGATGAAGTTAGATTCAGCAGCAAAACTCAACCTTGTTGCCAATTTTCCCCATTGTTCACTATAATACAATTGCAACATTACCATTCCAACAACAAATTTCTAAAACTTCCAGATGCTAGAAAAACAGGTTTTGTGATATCTCATCGACGCAAATTTTCTGGGCTGAGCAGATGAATCACTTTTTATGTTTTGTCTCCAGTTTTGTGCAAAGGAATATTATTTTTGAATCCTCAATTAAGACTTAAAAATAATTTTTTCAGTCTTAATTTTTAAGACTGGTCAATGTAAATTTTTTAATACAATTTTTTTGTAATTGTAGTATTACATCTGTTTAAATAGTAATGGCAAAAAGCATGCTGAACAAAAATGTGAATAATAATTTGAACACAGAACAGTTAAAAAGGCAAGGGCTTTTTTGTATAATTTAAGGTTATTGAAGAAAAGCATTTTTTATCCTTGGAATAAATGGTTTCATTTGAGTCTAATATGAGTAGAAGTAACAGTAATAATAAATTATTCTTCAAATAACACTTTATTTTTGGCAGTAAAAAATAATGTAATTGCCATTTAAGAATGGGCAGAGTTAAAACTACTGAAGTGACGAGGCTTTCATCAGAGTGTACAGACAGATATTTGAAACGGTCCAAGTCTGTCACCTGACTGGACTGAAGTGTTGACCCGCGTGTTTGGTCCAGACATCCAGCTGTGTAGGCTCTGTAATAACACCGCACCGCACGCTTCCTGGACATCCCCTCAGACATGGTGCCATGACAACTAATACCAACAGCGCTCAAACACAAACAGACTTACACTTCTTAAATACCCTGAATCCACCACATAAGGGGCGCTGGGAGATCAAGACCCAAAGGCAATGTAACTTTAAACCTGGTGGAGGAAGGTTAGCATGAGGAAAATAGGTGAGAAATGCTTTTCCGTGTAGAGTGAGACTATCTAAAGGGGTAAAACTACCCCTTTAGATAAAGTATCCTCACCAAAGGTAAGCAGAAACGTAGGACTACGGTCTGGGGGCAGGAGTGGTGTTAAAGACAAAACTCTCCTAAAAAAGCTGCTGTTTATTTATCAGAGAAAATTGTTACGAAAAGCCCTTGGAGACTATACTAGAAGGTGGAGCAAATAATAATCATGACAAGTCAATATTCTTAAAATGATGTCATCAATTATTGGGGTTAATTTATACCACTAAATACATGTAATATGTGATATAAGGTATTCTTAAAAAAATCAAATCAAATTACAATTTGGGGACCTTCCCATCAGGAAAACCTGTGGGCAATATGATAACTGCAAGAATGTAAATACTACAGTTACTGACAGCAATCTGGAATAAAACGTACCCATCAGCCATTCTTGTTGCGCGCCTAAGCGAGTGTGAGAGAATGGTCGAGTGTATTTGATGCCATATAGGCCTATCTGTCAGCAGAGGATTAGCTTGTAGGCATTCCACGTAGAAAGCCATCTCAAACCAATATAGCCTATTTCTCCTGTTACAGCCTTATGATGCTACCAAGGAACAGGAGCCTTTCACAGCCCACATAGGGTATGGAAGAGCTATTGTCCCCTGCTGCAGTGCTTAGGCTCCCTAAATTTACAGTTCGGTCCGGTAGCATTGTTGGCAGCCACATTGCTGCCAACAATGCTACACGTTAGCAAGGCTACAGCTGTACTAGTAAAGAATTCTAAGGCTAATCTGATCCCAACAATGTAAAAACCATTAGACAAGTCAAGCTCAGCAATGTCCTTGGCTGGACTTTTTCGACCCTCAGTTAGTAAAGCAGGATTAATGTGGATGTGCGAGTGGCATTTTGTGAGGTCCTAAGATAAATGAATGGAATTCAAACAGGAGACCAGTTGCGTGAAGTCTCACAATACATAGGCTAAGTTTCAGCAATGTGACTTTTTATTACATCTATGACAAATGTTTTAAAAATCTGGGCAAAAACAAAGTAGCTGGCTTTAAGGTGCTTCATTTCACAACATTTAAAGTAGTGGTTACTGGTTCTGACTTCTACAGCTTTTGTTAACACTAGATAGAATATATAATCATTTTGGTACAGCCACAATGACAGTTGTGACCTAGAAATTTGAAAGATCTTTTGCTTAAAAAACAAAACAAAAGAAAAAAACAACTGAGACAGCCAGACAAACACAGACAGCAGATTTATTGATACATAGACAGACAAACACATACACAGAGGCATGATCCACACCACAGGCAGCTGTCCCTAAACAAGTTAATATAGCAGGCTGTTTATGAGTGGGTTGAAATTTAAGCCTGACATGAACACCCGCCTGGCACAGCCTTAATGAAATCTTGGGCTGGGGTGAAGGTAAGTTCAGTGGGCTCTCTGGAAATGCCACAACAAGTTCCTAATTTTTCTTTGTTGATTAAATTGGTTTTGAAACCTGCACCACAAAAGGCTGCTCAGTAAGCAGCTAGTAAAACTACTTACATCTAGCCAGTTATGAGAGAGATGGGTAACTACAGGTTTTTGACTCCATAACAGCAAAGATTAAATGCTTGTACTAATATAAACATGTTTTGACAAAAACCTAGAGTTTTTGACAACGACTAAACCAAAGTGTTACTTCAGCAGAAAGTTTGCACAACAACCATATTGAGCAGCAGCTTCACCTGTCACAGACAGACACAGCAGCTGCAATTGTTCACACAACAGTGGCACTCCATGCTGTCTGACATTGGCCTTTTAAATTGAGTAATGACCATTAAACGTAGCACATAAAGTATCATATCACATCTCCTTTTCACAGTACATGCAGAATATTTTCCTCAAGTGCCAGTGTATTATAATTGCTCTGACATCTGTTTGTCTTGGAGCTTGTCTGTTTTTTGGGGCTCATTTCTGAGAGTTGTTTACCAGAACTACTTGGTTTGATTTGGTTTGAACAAAATAGAACATTAATTTATAGATACACCGTTCTCAGACTGAACTTACATTTTCACTCTTCTTCATAGAAAGATAAAATAATCTGCACTGGTTAGACCTTTCAGCCTTAGTAGCTCTACAACACAAACTAAAACACCAATGGCACAAAGCCACCATATGACAAAAAAAGGTATGGTATTAGGAGCAACTTGGGGTTCCTTGGCCAAGGACATTTCAACATAAAGAGGGATAGGGACTGACATGGGAAACCTCATCTACTACCTGATCCCAGTGACAATATCAGTATAGCACAACATATTCCAACAAACTCACAAAAAACAGCCTTCAAAATAAAGGAAAATGAGCTCTACAAAAAAAATTCCATATAACACTGATTTCAGGCTAAAACTAGGGCAGCACAATTAATTGTTAGAAAATCGCGATCTCACTTCATACTTATGTGCCATCTCATTTCGAAATGACAAGGATTTAAAAAAAAAAAAAAAAATGATGATGATTGTACTGCATTTTGATCCAGGACATAAGTTGCATGAAAACAAGCGCTCACTCTTCCTGCTCAACAAATGACAAGGGCGGAGGCTTATACCAAGTGATACAGAAGTCAGCTGGCAGGGAAAAAACAACAGAGAGCACGTGAGAGATGACGAAGCTGTAAAGGCCAAGAAAGTGACGGGAATCCATCCTACCTGAAAAAACATCTTACCCAATGTTTCTGCGCAGACGCGGCACATGCGCACAACACCAATGCCGAATTAACTTCTTTTTCTCTCACCCATCCGGAATACTTCTTAAGGTTATGGTTATGGTTAGGGCTATGGTCAAGGGTAGGGTTAGGTTTAGTCGCAAGTCACCATCAAATTATGATACGGGTAGGACGTTTTGTCAGAGTAGGATGGTTTCTCAAAACACCGTCCCGCAACTATTTTAAAAATGTTGCACTACCTGCTCTATACACGCAGTGTCGAGCAACGGTGGAGACGGAATTACAAGCAGTACAACATTTTGAGGCAACGACAAAACGTGACACATTTGTTTTTATGTTTATTTATTGTTTTTATGTTCAGTCTCAACTGTTACAAAGTTGATGTGCAGTTAATAAGTGCAATAAATATTTATATTGGAAAAGAAAATCGTGAGAGAATCGCGATCTCAATTCTAAGCAAAAAAATCGTGATTCTCATTTTATGCAAAATTGTGCAGCCCTAGCTAAAACTACAAAAATTCTTTCTATTCTAGCATAATTTGCTTTTTTCTTTTATAGTTTTTCGTTTTGACTGTGATTTGAACCAAAACTGCACTTTGCTATACCACAAAAGGTGCAAAGCATAACAAGTTAATATTAACTATGTAGTACATGTAATTAATGAAAACAATAAAAAATTTTGTCCTAATGATGGATACAACGTTTTTCCTCTTTTCTCCTTTAGTTGCTTTTAAGGTTTTTTAGAACCTGTTTGCAGCACTTGGATATTGGACGAAAATTTTCTAATAGCCACATATAAGTAAATTAAAAAAACAAACGTATAGTTAAGAAATGAAAGAAAGAACTCTGACATTTTGTTAGAGAAACTATAATTAAGTATCAAGAATCAAGAATCACCACAGCAAGGCACTGACAGCAAGCAATTTAAATGAGGTTATGTGGAATGTGTTCACAATTCAACGTAGAAACATAAGAAAAATGAGTATAGCTTATATTAACCATTCAAAACTGCCTACACACATGCTCAAATGCAAGATTACTGCACTAAGATTGTCTATTCACTAAGCTGAACACAAATTGCCATAGATCTTTAGGGAAAGAAAAAGCATTTCTTTCAAATTCTTTTCCTTTTTAAACTTTATTCATTAATAAAATTCTGACCAAAACAAAGCAGACATACCACAGACACTTGCACTCTACTCCAGACAAGACACAGTTGTGTATTAGACCACAACACCTGTTAAATGATTCCTGGAATCTGGTTCAGTGTTACAGACATGGCCTGCCGTCGTATTCCACAAGCCCCAAGGGTAGCTGCTATAACAGCACCCCTTACAACATATGCTTACTATGGAGAGAATATAAAAGAGGAATTTTGGAGGCACAGGCAATTTATTTGGTTTGTATTTAGTTTTATATACTTGCACAATCTCAAAATCTCCTCAGCTGGAATTTGGTGGGTGCATGTACATACTGCATGATACCTCAAATTTCAAATATTTTAAGTAATGATATAAAACATAAAAAGATGCGATCTTAAAGACTTTTGTCTGTACTTTCTCCTTAGACAAACAAGCTATTTCTGGTATCAAATATGTACTCCTGTTTTGCAAGGTCATTACTGCGGAGTGAAGGAATGTCCACAAGTCACGACTACTGATGATTTTAAAAGGAGAACAAAATCTAATTTCCACATACTATGTATTCTTGGATCTGATGTTTAGAGCATACTACTATCAGCTACAAGTGAACAATAACTAACAGTCAAATAGTCATCAAGGATGGAAATCATTATAAAGCGCCTTGAGGCAACTGTTGATGTGATTTGAACTGTCCATGTGATTTGGCACTGTACAAATAAAATGAAATTGAATTTAAATAAAATGAAATGAGCATTTTGGCTCTTGTCTTATAAAACATATTTCTGCTTGGCTTTTTATTTGGGCAGTAAAAGTAACAGTCATATAAATTATTAATGTTATTTATTTAACCTGCTCCTGGTTAGTGTATGGCGTTTCTGATCTGGTTGGTTTTAATCCATCAGTGTTGGTAAGCCTACAGTTACTGTATTTTTATGACCAATAAAACATCATTAAATAGACTTGATGCCAAACAAAATACCAGACCTCCATCGGAAGGGCATATACACATTGCACTGGTGTTCCAGAGGTACTAGAAGCCCATGTATGACAGGACGCTAACAGGAGGGCAGCTATGAAATCAGGCTGAATACATGTAGCAGGTGGGGGGTGTAGGGGGCAGTCAAGAAAGGCTCTGGTGTCTGGCTATTTTCAGGTCCCCCGTTCCTTGCAGGCCAGCAACAGTTGATACCAGACAAGCATAAAACACATTTCCATGTGCATCAATGCACATACACACACGCAGAAACCAACTTCACACTTACATGGAACTCGGTAGTGTTGAGAATGTGACGTCCATCTGGACTCCAGCGTGAGGAGACTAGTCCTATTGAACCCTCATCAATCTTGCAGTGCCAGTCCGGCTGTTCAAGAGACCACACCTGAGAAAAAAAACGTCAGAAGGAAGACAGAGTGCGACACCAGGACAGCAAACGGCAATTACTCAAGACATCCTTTACACACATCCTCTAACTTTCTCAGTTTGATTTCAAACAGTAAGAACACATCAGACACAATGAAAGACTGGCACTGGATACCCTTTCAAAGGTAAGCAACTTGAGCTACGATGTGCATGAAACTGACATCACTTCAGTAACAATAATTACTGCAATTCTGTCACTTTGAACACTTTTTCATCATCCTAAAATAAAGAAGTTAAAGCACAATAAAAAATAAACAGCATGGTTCTAGATCATCCAATGACAGAAGTAATGAATATTAAAATTTATTGTACCTATTTGAATGCTAAATAGTGAGTTTCACTGAAAGCAGTCTCAGATTACTTCATCTAATGTGGAGTCTACTGTGTCCTTAAAGTAACAGCAATAAGAATGTATGTATAAAAAAGTTAATTAGTATACATTTTTAAGACTAAAAGAAGGATGTACATGTGATTGAGACTTCAAACAGGACATGTCTAAAGCCTCCAAAAATTTAAAGTACAATATACAATCTCAAAAAATTACAACTGAAGATACGGAGTATTTGTTTTGAGGAAGTATTTCTGTATGTCACTTCTAAATTTAGGGAATGTGGCATAACTGGTCTATTGGTAGTTTGATTAAATAGAGCCTGTCCAACTGAAATCCACATAAATCACTTTAGTATTCAGTTTCTATCAATCACCCCAAAAAACCCAACATTATTTAAAAGAGTTTGTAATTATTTGTATAATCGTGAACAGTGTTCAACTAGTAGACTGACCACCTTCATTCACACCACATAAATGGTCAGATAGCCACATTACTTTTCTCTCAACCTACCTGTACTAGTCCTCTCTTGTACATAGCACACAGAATAAAGAGAGAATCAGAGGACCACTCCATATGAGATATTTGGTCAAGGCAGGTATACAGGTGCATAATCTGCAAGGTGCTCACATCTCGCACCACTAACCTGTACTGCACACATGTAGCCTGAGGAGTAAAGCCAAAGACAACAATCAGCAAGGAAATTACCCATTTCCATCTTATCCATATGGAAATGGTAACATAAAATGGGAATGAAAAAGATTTCTTTCTACTGAAAACAATTAAAATACTACAAAAATACATATTGCATTACTCAAACACTTACCAAATACTTTCCATCTGGGGAAACTTTACAAAGCTGATTGGACTGCTTGAAGACCTCAGAGAAATTCATCTTACAGTGACAATTGTTTTGTCATCTATGAAGCACAATTTCCAACTGAAATGAAATTGATTAAGACATTAAATCTTTTACGGTAAAGGACAAAGGTTGGTTAAAGATAAATCAGAGCTGTAATATTTTCAGCTAATATTATTTTATTATTATTCACACTTCTGGAAATACGTTTCCAAAAATACTTGTGTCTATTTTTCTTACACTACATTTTCCATAACGTTATTTACTGTAGTTATAGTTATTATGTTTTTATGTCATTTCGATTTTGTAAACTGTGCATTGTGAACATAACAGCTCAATAGGGGACACGGGTTAGAAATTAGCAGTAAACTCTATGTGCAGCGCATCAGTTTCATGCTCCGCACTGGGAACATGTTAAACGTCATTGTCCTTTTCAAATACATAAATTTTAACTAAAACAATTGCAAAAGATTTGCAATTTGTACCACTAATGCCAACTTACGTAGTTTGCAGGTATTAACACGTGATGGCGCTAAAGGTCCAAGAAAATGACTAAGCCTCAGAAAATAGGCATGCAGAAAATACACAAAAAACTTTTTCGTACAGGAAAATAACTCGACTTATATGGCAACTACTTAGCTACATAAAACGGACTTAATCCTTTCCCAAATTGAGCATCATCACAAACAAAGCAATTTTCGTAGCTATCTTGGTTTAGCTAACTCTTAAGAAAGACCTGGAGGAAACTAATTCGTCGAGCAAAGCATGTCTGAAAGATGTGTTTCACTGCGATTTTTGTCATTGGTATCAAATTATTTAACCAGTGGATAAGAACTGACCACTACATGCTTAAGGTAAAGTTAGTTGTTTAACTAGCTGTCACCAATGACTGAGCTCGCTCGAGGCTAGCATGTAATGCTACTAGCAACGAAAAGCTCTATGGTAGCTTTCGACCGAACATCACCGTTTAATGCAAACACTTACTTCTAGCTTTACTTGAGTTGTTTTTGTCACTTAAAAGATTAACGTAAAAAGTTCAAGAAAGACTTCAGAAAAGTTTTTTCTCCACATGACTGCCTTCTGGTGCATACGCTGTTGATTCGACTGCTGCTGGTTTGTTTGGACGAATACATGACGACATACTGGTGTTGTCCAATCAGCGTTTGCTATTAGAGTTTTCTTGCCTTCTGGGAAATGTAGTTCATAAGTGTGTTTTGCCTTGTTTCCTACTGCTCGTGAGTGTGTGTTTCTGTACCAAATCAATACAAACCTATAAGCATCATATTATCATCACAGGGTTATGGGCTTTTAATCGTGTAGTATAATTTAGAATATGATACATTGTTTTTCATTTCGCTCATTGCCTTAAGTTCTTCCCCATCATGTTTCTTTCGTTCTTAATTGTATCCTACAGTGTATATATACACTTGAATGTATAAGCAAGGGCAGCCTAACACATTTATATATATACTTGAATGTATAAGTAAAAGGCAGCCTAACACATTTTTATTATCCCCCAGCATCATCTCCTGGTTGAGCCAAAGCTTTCCCGCTTATATGCGGCTAAACCGCGCTACCGCCTCCCTGCTCTCCCAGTGCAAAAAACGCTTCACCTCCTCCTCGGTCACCCTCAGCAAAGATCACACTTCTCTGGAGAGCATACAAATCAGTTTTCCTCTTGAATCCGGTTAATATTGCTTCTCAGAAAAGTCAATCAACTTCAGTCATTGTTATCAACCTGAGTCAATCGATTTTTTCCATTTTTTTCCCTTGTTGTTATTTTTTATGGAGGGTCACTCTCTCGGCACGTTCGATAATAAACAGACAGCTGCTGGACGCAACATATTTCCTGGGTGTTTGGATTGGAATAAGAATAACCCTCAGGTAGGCTCACGTCTATTAATGTTTAATGAGCTATATGTTACAAATGGTAGTCTGGATTTTACTTATGAGCATTTTTTTCCTCCCAAAATGTGACAATTAGGCTGAGTTTTAAAAGAAGCTTATTCACAAGACGTATTGAGAAATATCAAAGGATGGGTAAGAGTGAAATGTAAAAAATAAAGTAAAATTTACTGTCTACATTAAAATCCTTTTGGTTATTTTGTTGATCAAGGTCGCGGTTTGGATAGCCTAATGGTCTTTTTCACATGGCTGATTCTTAGAGCAGTAGCCAATACAAATAATAGGCCCGCTAACAATAATGATGATAATAATAATGATTTAAATTTAATACTAGGCCTTTTGAAAAAGCATTAGCGTACAGCAAACAGAGCCTATGCAGACTATAAGGCCTGTGTTGCAATTTATTATTTGATTTGAATAACCCACTTATACTTTTTGTCTTTGCATTTCTTTATTAATTTTTTTAGGATACATTTCAAGGTAAAACTTTCAATATGCACAAGGAGTGACATCCAAATACTTCAACCGCGACAACGCTATGAATCCTTAATATTTCACGTGGCCCTAAGGAAGGCCATCGAATCTAAGACCATATTTTTTTAAAAATGATTTATTCTCAATTAAGACTTTTCTCCGAATAAAATGGCCCTTGGGACGGCACCGTGTGTGTATGTGTGTTGTCATGGGTGCTGTAACCCTGGAGTGGAGATACAAAATAGAGACAGGTGAATATCACAGAGGCGCAATGTCATATTCAAAAGGAGGGCGAGAGTCAGGCGACTAGCAATGTTTTATTGAAATAAAACGGTAATGTTTCTTATCATGGGAAAGTAGACAATTACGATAAAAATGTAAATAAAATCATGTTCAAATCAAGTAACAAGTACATGCCAAATCGTGCCAACGGTACCTTGATTCAATAGGCCTATTTCATTTTGAACCTTTGGGGGTTTTTTTGTTTTGTTTTTTTTTTTTCTGAA
>NW_024583628.1:35437-57885 GCF_018398535.1 Haplochromis burtoni
TCTATCTATCTATCTATCTATCTATCTATCTATCTATCTATCTATCTATCTATCTATCTATCTATCTATCTATCTATCTATCTATCTATCTAGATCAGTTAAATAACGGGCTAAGTGTAAGTTTTTCCCCCTGTGGTGCGGGCTAAGTGAAAAGGAGGTAGGCTATGTGTCCAGGTGGAATGCCAATTAAGCTTCTCAAAGTGGGGAGCGGAGCTGCTGTCTTTTCTGCTGCTCGTATCGCACTGGTTCTTTGTCAGATCCCCTGTGCGAACATACTGGTTGATTTGGGATTTTCAAGGCGGCACTGAAGGACGAGCTGGTGGGAGCTGGTTTCTGCGGCGGCATACTCCGCGGGAACAGCGGGAACCTGAAGCCACACAGCTGAGCTGCAGCTCCACAGTTCCAAATTACAAGTGTCCACTTACGTGTGCGGGGGTCTCTTAAAGATGCGCAGTGCGCCTCACTATTGTTTTAATGCCAAATGCAATGGTTTTTGTGCCACGCATAATCCGCAAGCTTAATGGCCACAAAAACAATTACAACAAAAAGTAAGGAAACTAAGGAAAGCAGCCTTTGTTCAGGACACATGACATCACTTTAGATGTTTACTGGGTTGGATATCGTCAATCGATTCCGTACAGACCAAAGTGAAAAGACCTCTGTTACCTGGAGATAAGGCTATAGGGTGCAGTAGACTTACAGATTAAACTTAAACTCCTAAATTCATAGAATTTGAAATCTGTATCTCCAGCCACACTGGCTAAAACACCGAAGATTTGCGTTTATTTATGTACTGCAATTTACTTCTCTCAGCCTTGCACCTTTGCCACAGTTTTTGCCACAATCCTGCAGAGGGGTTACTAAGGAGATGTGACGCCGCCATGGTGGGCAGCAGTGGGTAGGCCCACAAAAAAATGTTTGTAGGACCAAATATGCCCGACAGGATTTTCAGTTGGATGTGTTCGTCAGCAAATCGAGCTGGAGACTCAATGGAAAATCAAGACATCCCCTTATCGCCTTTCCCGGTAGGCCTGTAGTCCGGTTATGCTTCTATTCTAGGTTTTTGCAAACGAGGCTAACTTTGACAGCTCGATACTTATTTAACACTGCAAACATGCCCGGATGTGACGAGTACCTTCCTAAATTTCCACAATCATGCCATCATTTTAACTTAACACGCGGCGATACTATGTTTTCTGAATAAAGTTGCGTTAATCTTTCGAACCGTGAAGACCAGAAACCAGATGCCCATCTACTCAGAGATATCCTGACTTGCGTTTTTACTTAGGCGACTCCAGTCTGAATACATTTTCGAGTTGTAGTGCAGGCGTTATTTCCAGACAGAGACGGAGGATGTGATGTTCAGCCTTTGAGGGACAGAAGCCTCCCCTCGGAGTGAGACGGTGATGAGTCAGGCAGGCCCGGGCAAGCCCAGGCCCCACGACACCTTGTGCCACCTCAGTGGGACTACATTAGTGCGATCACACCTGGATGAATGTGCGTTTGTGTTTTGAACTTTTGTCTAATATATTTTTTAACATGGGAAAAAAACGACCATATATTTGGACTTGCACGTTTTAGTTTTTTAAGTTAAAAGTCAGTTTTTCGGTAATTGTTTCAGTAACTGCCGCCCTACATTTTTAATTAAGAAAAGAGGTCTTTGTGTAACTGTCCGTGCCTGTGTGTGTTCTTTGTAGAGTGGTCTGCCCCTCGCCAGACTACCCATCCTCTAAGATGTCCCAGTCCACTGTTACTGAAGAAGGAGGCACCTTTGAACACCTGTGGAGCTCCCTGTGAGTGTCAACATCACTGAAAACTGATATACTTCCCATCATGTTTTCCAAATTGTATAATGATCTGATTAAAAATGTAAGTGTATCAAGTTAATTATATGATATATCTCTCCATTATCTAAAATATTACTTTCTTACAAATTACAATTCCTAATATGTGATTAATTTTAATGCCACAATTTTTATACATAATATGAAGGAAAGTGAAGTCTTTTTTCTGTATAACACAGTGAAATTATTAAATATGTTTACTAGAGCTAAAGATAAATACTTGCCTTATCTAACAGCTGATTTATTTTTTTCCCTCTCTGTGGGCATTATTCAGCAAACGCTAAAAAGTACTGCTCTGTTTTAATACTTATTGGTTAAAAAATGACAATATTTCTTACTGCATAATGCACACAAAAAGAACAAAACTGTCACTATGAGAATTCAGATTTGATTTCTCATGTTATGATATTTTATTATTTTGGATGACAGATTATTTATGCAAGTAGGATGATATCTTTAAATTCACAAATTTGCTAAGAAAAAACTATATTACCATAAAATTATTTTTTGTTATCAGATATTTCATTTTTATTGCGCTGAAAGAATAAAGATAAGCAAATAGTCCAAAATCTTTAAACTAAGCAGCAAGAGAAAAAGGGGGAAAACCCACATTTGCCTGCTGTCTTTCTTCTTAAGACACACAGCAGGAAATCTACAGCTGGAAGGCTCAAAAAGAAAAGAATCAGGTTGTAATTGATTGCAAGGAATATAAAGGATTATAATTGGTTACAATTTAAGGAAGAAAGGATAAAAAATGATAGTACTTGGTAGAGATAAAGGTTATACTTGTATTCTATGACTTACATGGATAAAAAGTCTTTTTTTTCAAACTCTTCTTTTTATATAATTCTCTCTATTATATGATACAAAAACACACTTATGCTATAATTACTTATTGAAATCCCACATCTCATTAATCATCTTATATGCATTGTGTGTTCACAGAGAGCCAGACAGTACCTATTTTGAGCTCCCCCCAGGCAGCCAGCCAGGTGAACAACCAGTGCCGTCTACCAGCAACCCGGGGAACCACCACAGCACTGCAGAGGTCTCCATGGATGTCTATCATATGAGAGACATGAACGAGAATGTTATGGTAGGAAAATGAGTTCATCTCACACATTGTGGTCAGGCTTTGCTTTTATATAGAATCCGTTAAGTTTTTCTTGTCATTATCGGATGTGGTAGTTTATCTTGTGAGAACACACGCACACATCTAGGAATGGTTTTTTTGTCTACTTGTATTTTCCCTCCAGTGCTGAGGAGATTCCCTTCTGTGTTGTTTCCCTCTCCTCTGCAGCTTTTTCCCTCTCTATTTCCCTTCTGGGTGGCCTTTAGGGACTGTGAGGTGTGTGTGTGTGTGTGTGTGTGTGTGTGCGTGGAGAATGGTCATTAAATATCAAGCAACAGCCCCTTGCTGCTCCACTACAGAACCATCTGTAGGCTGGGGTGTGTCTGTGTGTACATTACACGCATGCACACACGGTGCAGGTGTATTCACCTGCTGGGCTTACCATCCACAGAAAAAAATGCATTTTTTTTACATTCCGATTTACAAAAAAACAATTGGGAAACCTAAAAAAGTGACCAAAACATAGTATAATGTACTGCAAATTCTTTAAAACTTATATATATCACAAGATGAAAGACAGACATTTTCATTGTTTCTTGAAGAATCCAGTCATTTTTAACAAGACTCTGTAAAGTCCTGTGAATCTTTTTCTTTGACTATCAGTCTCTCACATCACTGTGGAGGAATTGTGGCCCTCTTTTCTTTACAGCCTTGCTTCAGCTCATTAAGGTTTGGAGGCATTTGTTTATGCACCAAAGCATTTACTTGGGTTGAGGTCTGGACTTGGACTGGACCATTACAACAGCCTGATTCTTTTCTTTTTTAACCTTTCAGTTGTAGATTTCCTGCTGTGCTTGGGATCATTGTTAGATGACCACATTTCAGCTAAGGCCTTAGCTATCAGACAGATGGCCTCACATTTGACTTTAGAATACTTTGGTATGGTTGATTCAATGACTGCAAAATAATCAGGTTCTGTGCTTGACAGCTGCTATGTTCTTCTTAGATGGGAGAGGCTTTCTCTGGGCAACCATTCCACACCTGCCATACCTGTTCGGTCCTTTTCTAATTCTACTGTTACCTAAGGTCTGCAGAATTTGAGATGTAGCTCTTTTTGGGGAATTTCTTTTAGTCTTTTATATTCTAATGTTGAGATGAATTTACACAAATGTCCACTCTTAGGAAGATTGAATTGTGCTAAATGATTTAGCGCAGAACACAGGCAAAATGTAAGCTTTTATAGAGGTGTCACACTTGCCGGTGATCCATTCATTCTTATTTAAGGATTTCATAGAGTCCTGTGAAATCTTGCTCATTTTCAGTTTGATGTCTGCAGAATTAAAAGGTCAGGACAAGGTCACATTTCTCACTGTGCGACATACATTTTTATTCCAACAATAATTTACTTCTGGGAGACTCTAACAGCATCAATGGATTACCCTAATTATTCATAAGATGATGAAGATTGCAGGGCTTTTCCATTATTTAATTGCTCCCTTTTTTGACAATGTTTTGCTATCATCAAATTCAAAATGAGCTTAAAAATGTACAAATAGATTCAAAATACAGATAAATTAAAATGTCTGTTTCACTTATGGTGTCTTTTGAGTAAAATATTATAAATGAGCTTTAAATTATTTGAATACATTTCACATTGAATTCTGTTTACACGGTCTTCCAGCTGAGTCAACAGCAGTTTTATCAGTTAATTTATTCTCAGTTTTCTTACAGTTTCTTTTACAGTTTTTACAAAATTTATTATAATATACACTTTCATTTTGCCTAATTGTTCACTCCAGCCACTTGATCTTTCAATATGAAATCAAAAGGAACTCCCAGGTACACTCAGGGTCCCCCCCCCTCCCCTTCTTCTGATCTGGAGTATTGGTCAGATATAATCTTTATTTGGGCAAGTCTGGGCCTGCCAAGCTGGTTAATGAATAGTCATGAGAGAAAGAAAAGAGGTGGAGCAAGGATTTGTTGTTAGATGCAGAACAAGGAGAAGGCCCAGTAAAGTAAGGGAAACAAGTGGAGAACAGAGGCAGGACATCTTTTTTCCCTCCATCATGCCCTGCTCTAGAGCAGGTTCACCTAGAAATGGAGAACTCAGCTATTACAGTCACCCTTGAACAGAGTCTTATGAGAGACATCGTAGAAGCACAGCTTATTTTTTTAGAAGCTCTAAGATGCTGTTGGATGTGGTAAGTGAACGAGTGTAATTTGCTGATGTTGGGTCATATTCCTTCCTTTTTGCTTTTGGAAACTGCACACTTAGAGGAGAATATCTCATATTACTTTGTTTGAAACTTGGTGTTCGTTGTAGAGCAACTGTTTTTCAAGTCAATGGCAGTGCTCATTACTCATCATGCTGTTAAGACGCATGGATGTGTAAAGATGTGCTTGAATTGGAGCTGCTCTTGAATTAAAACAATTTGATTAGTTTGGTGGAAAGATGGAGATAGTTTTATCACTACTTTGTCAAACTGGATTATTATGGAAATTCTATGATAAAGCACAAGCAGAACTCTCAAACACATCCTTATCATACCACTATATTCCAATATTAATCACTGGGTTTTAGAAATTGACCAAAACATTAACGTGATTTACTTTTTGCTTGAAAATTCTCTACAGAGAATTACAGCATCTACAGATCACTGTGAAAATGAAATTTATATCCTATTCCTGCTCTTTGGAGATATTCCCAATAGAGGGCAACCTTCTTACACCGCACACCACTCTTTACCTCCACTTCTCCTCACCTCTGTTTAACATGGCTGGTGTCGTTTAGACATGCTTCACTTTTGATATGATACCAGACCATTAATTTATGCAGCACAGTTATTCTTTTTGGTCATGCTGTTTCCTTAAATCAATTGGAAAATATAAATAGCTGGGATATTGTGTTGTTAAGTGCTGAAAGCTGTTTCATTGAGTAAGTGGCTCTGAAAACAGGTCATTAGGATTTAAACTGTCTCTTTATCCTCAGCCTATTATGTTTCACTCATCTTGACAGGTGAAGGTTGCTGCTGCTGCCTGAAGTAAATGTTTTAAGCCTTTAAAACTTTTCTTTGAGTGGCAGCTACCAGGATGACTGCCCATAGGGGACATCAGACGCTGCTGGGCTGGGAAGTGTAAACACTTAGACACATCGTATCGCGCAAACACATTTACTCACATAGTTGCAGTGGAGGTTTTAGCTCTGTTTCAACTTGTTATGGATTGAGTTTAGGTATTAAGACCAAGCACAACGCACCTGTGAGTGTGAGTCTCTCTTGCTCTCTCAGTGTGTGTGTGTGTGTGTGTGTCTATGTGGGGGCGTAGGCGTGGGTGTGTGTGGCGTTTTCTGTTGTTGACACATACACCTGGGCTTCTCTTGTGCCTCTAAAGCCCCTTTGATAATACCTATTAGATGGAAAATTTCAAAGGTGGTAAGCGCTAAGACACTAGAGGGATGTCAGAGTGATTTGTGTGCACTTTTCATGAGAAGACAAAAAAAGCATTAATGCTGATATTTGTCATGTTTTTTTAAAAAAAAAGGATATGCACGTTCATCTAAGTTGATGCTATGAATGTGCTTCTTTCTGTTGTAAGATTATACATTTAAGACATTTGATATGAATGCTGGGAATTACATTGCATGTCTATTAAGCATTAATTAATTTTCCCTCTTTATCTGTTTATCCCAGTTGTATCCTGTGTGAGGTGCCATCTCACATAAACTCACGATAGTGTCAATGTATGGCTCCAAAGTCCCACGCATGCGTGCATCCTCATTTAACCTGCATCGTTTGCATTAAGTCTTGGACATTGACCTGTGCTTTTGCTTTCAGCTGCTGAACCATGGCATAGAAACACACGAGGTTTATGTATCCTTGTGTAACTGTATTAAATTTTGTGTCCTTGTAAGTTTCAGTGCTCAAACTTAAAGTAATAAGTAGAAGAGCCCTGGGGAACGATCGTGTGGTGAAGTGATCCAATATAGTTTCAGTTTATGGGGAAAGTGAATAGAACAAAATACAATAATAAAAAAGGAGAAGTGCAGTGGTGGGCCAGGTAAATGATCACTCAGCTTTCCCGTGTGACACATGATTCTTCAGATAAATGTCCCTGTGAATTCAGATTCATCTCAGATTCATCTTACTTCCAGTCACAGTTTATAGATTTTTCAACTAGTCCCAGTCTGACAATTTATAAGTGGTATAACTGCTTTTGTGCTAATTAAATATTACTACCCTAATCCACCTTCCCACACAACCTTAGATGAAACAGTTTGTTTAACGATATTCACTGTAATTACATGCTCATGGATGGATTTTGACTTAAGCAAGTTTCATCCTTCTTTATTAAGGCTAGCAAAGTTTTGAAAAGTCTGTGCTAATTTAATGTTGTATTGACTGTGGGGGTATGACTGTGGCGGGGGTATCTGACCCTTGAACGCTTGTCCTTTCATATGCTGTTCTTCTTGCCTCTCTCTCCGTCTCTGTCTCTGTCTCTCTTTCTCTCTCTCTCTCTCTGTCAAACCAGACAGTGTTTACTTAGTGCAGGCCTTCACAAGGTGTTTTGGAGCATGTGTGTACATGCACCCCGGCATTGCCGTCTATGTCCGGGCATGCCATAATTAGAATGTCGTACAATTTTTTGGGTTCCCATCCCTCTTTCCCTTTCTGCTTCTCTCCTCTCATCTCAGTCTATCGTTTCTCTCTCTCCTCACCAGTCCTCACCTTTCTTCCCTGTCCTGGCAGTACATGCGCCTAGGTGTGAGTGAGTGAGCGTGGTATGTCCACTGATGCACACCTTGCTTGAACTCTGTGGTTAGGCTCTGGTCCAGCACTCTCTTTGGTTTGCTGTGTTTGGACGTTTGACTGACTGAAGATTTGACAAATGAGACCAAAGCAGTAGAGGATGTACTACGTGAAGAAGAAGGTAAAGGCTTTTGTTTTTGTTTGGTTTTGGAGGGGTTTTTTTTGTGTATGTGTGTGGAATAGAAACGGTTCAACTGGAAGCTGCCATCAGCTTCAGTTGTTTGACACGTGCACAATGCGGGCAACAGGGATGAATCCAGGAATGTGTTTTCACACTAAAGATTATTTTTGGTTTTCAGAATATTCTTTGCTGCCGACTTTTTCTTGTTCTGTCTCAGTCAACTGACTATCTGTTGGTTTCATGTTATTCACAGATTGTTTTATTTTGAAGAGCAGGAGGTAGACTGTGGTGGACTGCAGCTTGTGTTTTCTGACCTTTTTTGAAATCACATGTTTTTAATACGGTTTCCTTCTACTGTAGCTTTTGAGTTTAAAAACAAAATGCAGGCCTCACACGAGACACTAGCAGAGTTCAGTACATCAAATCTTTTTTTTTCATCCATCATACTGAAAAGAGAAAAGAGAATGGCAGGCAATTAGGCAGATCACTCCTGTGTTTTACAACTCTACACCTCTTATAGCCCCGAGGAAGGTACAGTGTGGACCTCACTGCAAGTGCCATTCACAGATTCACCTCTACACACCTGTTGATGTCGTTTTTATGTATAAATCATAAAATAGTTACGCATGCCCCCACACACATTGTGCATCATGCGCACTACCCACATCTCCCTTCCAAGTGTAACCCGACCTTCCTTTGAGCCTCTAAGCCCCTGTCTCTGTGACACCTCTACCTGTGTCCTCCCTCTGCCTTTTCCCCTCCCTACCTCTTCACCTCCCTCATTGCCTTTTCTCTTCATTTCTTCACAGTCCCAGTACAACTTGCTGAGCAGCAGCATGGAGAGTCTGGGGAGCCGTGCGACATCCACCAGCCCCTACAGCTCCGAAAACGCCTCTTCGTCGGCCGTGCCCACCCCCTCACCTTACTCCCAGCCCAACTCCACCTTTGAGGGCTTGTCGCCTGCCCCTGCCATCCCTTCTAACACCGATTACCCTGGGCCACATGCCTTCCAGGTGTCCTTCCAGCAGTCCAGCACAGCCAAGTCAGCCACATGGACCGTGAGTATATACACACACACACAAACACACTGTTGTGGCTATGATGTGTGCTGGTGTATGTCTGTGCATGCAGGCTTCTCTTACTCTTTCTAGCTCTCTGTCTTACTAAGTAACTCCCTTGAACACACATAAACATGCACACAAAGACACTCGTTCACATGGACACTCACTCAAGTCAGTACATGTGCAGGCGTGCTATGTGTAAGCGAAAGTAGCGCACGACTCAGTGATTCATCTTGTCCTGTACTCACCTTTTGTGAGTCTGTTCTGTGGTAGTCTTTTGGAAGACTTTGTTTGGTTTCTTTAAGCAGTTTGAGTGAGAAATAAAAATATCATATCATATGAGTTTATGTAATTTAGAGGTTATTTTGATTAATATATTTTGGTGTACTGTCTTTGAGTATATTAGAAATTGCTGCCTCATGTGTTGTTTCACTTTATCAGTGCAATAATCCATTTTAATGATAATGTAATTACACAAATAGTATTTTAAGGTTGCTTGATTATGGCAAAAATCATCGTCATGTTTTGGGGTTTTTTTGGTCAATATCAATAGGTCTTTATTTATAGCCAATGCCTGAACAGATTGTAGCACAACTTCCAAAATATAGACATTGTGTTATTTTCTTAGCTGACTGTAACTGCGTGTAGACTGATTTCTACTTGATTGAACTGGGATAAAAATTCACATTGGATGTGATGTTTGCCTCTTCTACTCCTCTAGAATGAGCTACATTAACAGCTTTCAGCTGGAATTCAAACTTTTGAGGTAGTATTTTAAAAAATAATTTAAAAAAATCACAGGAATATGAGTATTGGAAATTTACACACCAATTATCAATTCTAATGAACGCAATGCACACAACTACTTTGTGATGTGATTGTGGTGAGGGGTAGGTGAAATAGAGGCTGTGTGTGTTGTTATGACCTGATGAGAAGTCTGTTCTCCTCAAAAAGTGTCACCTCCAACTGTCTCACAGTTGACCTCCCAGAAACAAGTGAAAGATAAAGCGCACTTCCTTCTGTGTGTGTGTGTGTGTGTGTGTGTGTGTGTGTGTGTGTGTGTGTGTGTGTGTGTGTGTGTTGTGTGTGTGTGTGTGTGTGTGTGTGTTTGTCTCTGTGTGCATTGAGGCCTGTGAATGTGTCTGTGTGATAGATTGAGATCCTCTGCGTATGTGTTTGCTAAAGTTAATCATGCATGGTGAGCTTCTTCATTCAGCCCTCAGTGATGTAAGAAGATCCTCCTCTGGACATTGGAACTGTGGTCTTTGACCTGTTGCTTTTCTTTCTCTGTCTCTTTCTTCCTCCGGTCTTAGCACACACTCATGGCTGTCACCTCTGGCGCCTAAAGTTCCCCCTCTTCTCTCCTCTGCTCTTCTCTCCTGCCCTTGAGTATACCTGTCATCTCCTTTGTCTAACTTCTATTCTCATCCATTTCATTAAATCTTCTGCCAAAACACATCCACAGGAATCAAAGAAAGCATGCACAAAAATATTAGTTTGACCTGATGACTTACTGCCATGAAATGATCCGAAAACTTGTTGTGACCTGTTTGGTTTAATGTGATACTTACTATTTACCCTGCCTTTTTCTACCTAACGTGTCATTTTAAAGTTCAGAATACATCTTTTGATTTCATTCAGAAAGTACATAACATCCGAAAAAGAACTCTAACAATACCATTTAGCTTTGAATTAAAAAATCAATAAAAGCCTGCCAACAGACCTCTTGTTTTTACAGCAAAACTCTTAATAGTTTTTGAAAACTGTATTTTGCTACAATTTTAACAGAACAGAAGAGAAATATATTTTTTAAACTGCCTAACAATTTAAGTTATAGCGTCTTGCGTGCGTGTGTGTGTGTGTGTGTGTCTCTGCGCTATAAGAGGAGAAACAAAGGAGTGTTTGACTGGCACACGACTTAAGATACAAATGATGAGGCAGCAGAAAAGGATTGTGAGGAAACCTGTGATTATTCAGATGCCTCTGCTGCCATTAAACAGGAGGGATTAGAACAAAAAGAGAGACTGGGTGATTGCTCATAGCTTTGGTGGAGTTTACTGTAATGCTTTGTTTTATCTTGAATGCCTGATTATAAGACCGGCAAATTATAAGTGTTATTATATAGCTATGGAAAAAAGAAAATGTTTAATCTGTGAAATGACGGAGTATGATAATATATGATTTTCTACTGTATAAAGCATTGATTTCTTTAAAGGAAGTGTTACAGATAGTTAAAAAAGAAGTTCACCACATGTAATACCTACAGAATATGCAGCCGTTTGAGGTAAAACATCCTGGAATATAGACATAAACTCTTTCCCAATAAAATGACAACATATTTACATTTTACTGAAAGTGAAGTAAATAATTTTACTGAAAGTGAAGTAAATAAAACAATAATCAGAAAGAAAAGGCATTCCAGTCAAGCCTCTCAGGATGACTACATTTCTACTAATGGTAGGGGATTACCCAAAAGATTGCATGAGGATTTATGTGTGTCTGAAATGTGGATGCAAATATGGGTGTGCGTATTTATGCGAAATTCAGTAAAAGACCCAAGTTTGAACTTGTTTGGAAAAAAGGGATGACTATAAGACTGAGTCACCTTGTCTGAATGTAGAAAACAGGAGTTTCATATGTATTCCTTGTGGCCTCAGGCAATGTGGAATACCAAATGGCGTAGGGGCATATTCAATACGAGCAGCTTCGTAGCTGCCCTTGTTCATGCCCCTCTGCCTTTTCCTCTCAAGGGAAGATATCTACTTATTCCATTGAGCATTTTTCATTAAATCCCTTCGTCTCACATTCCACGTTATCAGTTTAATCAGAATTGCTGCCATTATTTTTCATAGTAGGGATTATCTGATTACTGGGGGTTTCTCCTTAATACTGTAAGGTCTTTGCCTCGAAGTGACTATTGTTGTGACTTGGCACAGAATAAATAAACTTGACTTGACATCATTAGTGACTGACAAAGCATTCGGTTGTGGTATATAGAACTTGTCATTAGATTAGTCCAACTCTGGTACCTTTCAAAGGAAAAGAGACGAGAAGTCAGGTGAACACAGAGGAGGAGACACAATCCTGGTTTTCTCATCTATCAAAGTATTTCCACATAGAGTTAGTCCATCCAAACCCATGTTAAGCTGCTCTGGCAATCAACCCACCCCCACCCACGTCTAGTCAAGACAGCATCCATTAGTGATAATAGCTCTGAAACTCTGCTGCTCTCCTGCCCCTTGAAGATGATTCTTCTGCTTGGATGCAGGCAAGCATCACCATGGCTAGAAATAAGATCTAACACCTTAGTATTGTCATATAATGAGACCCCTTTCCATACAATCAGACTTTAGTTTGTGTGTAAGTGTATATGCACATGCATGAGTGTTTGTGTGTCTGTCTGTGTGTGTGCAGTATGTGGCAGTAGTAGGAAGGGGTGTGATACACTCAGGATGCAGGCTCGAGCATGCACTACACAGCGGCTTGTCAGAAGCTGCTCTTCCCAGCTATTAGCCTCTCTCCGTTAGGACACACGTCCCAACATGTTCTGCACAATGCATCCCTCCCTTCCTTTCCTGATGCATCATCCAAAGCCACATCACCATTGGTTTTCCTGCCAAGCATCAAATGTGGGAAACCAGAGTTGATGAGAAAGAGAATTCACACATTTGGGACGCATGACATTTCACAGGGGAAATAAATGTGCTCCTAGTTGGAGAACTGATCGTTTTGGGCTGTAAAACAAGTGCTTTTGTAGTATACAGTGTTTAAAGAAATCAGCCTAATCAGCTAATATCTTAACTAATTTCACTATAGAACAGGGGCTCTTGTTGATGTTCTGGACTTTGAATTGATAACAGCTAAGCGCCACAGAGAAAGCTAATATTTTAAGCATTAGGTCATGCTGTGTGTCCCATAATACTCTGTGAAACACAGTGTTTATGTTAATACTCTAAAGGAGTTAACCGTAAGACTCCATGTAGCTACTTGAAAATCACTAAAGTCGAATGGTTTTATCTTATTTATGTTTTATTTATTTAAATGTTTTTTTAATAGGCTCTTATGGTTCCCTCGCAGCCTAAGCTTTACTTTTTGGATTAGACAAAAAAGATTACTATATTGTAAGATTATAATTCATTATGGTTCATTAGATCTTTTAACATGGGTGACTTTTAGGTTTCCTGTACTAATTTACTTCCAATACACGATGATTACAGTGTATGAAAAGTCAGCTTATATGGTACTGTATATCAGCTCACTGTGTCTGTGTGTGTATGAATGTACATAAATAAATCTGATATTTGTTACGAAAATTTACAGCGGGCAAGCTGCTGCCTGTGAGTATGGATGACAGTTTGGCAATTAACACCTCTTCTCAAGGAACCTGTCAGGGCCTGTCTCCATTGGTCCACCGTGTAGAAGCAAAGATGAATAGATGAATGGATGGATGGATGAATAGATGGATGGACAGATGGCAATAAAATTCCTGTCCCTACCATTATGGCATAATTTTCTAAACTTCTAATACAGATCTAATACACTTTTACTGCAGTAAATCACAAACTCTCAAAATGACACACTGACCAAAGGAAATACAACATGTACATTAAAACAATGTTTTGGCAGTGGCTAAAAGCACTGTTCGCAAAACTTGTCCATCTGAAAGTCAGAAAGAATATTATAAGAGTTAACAATTTATCACAAAAGCAGTCGATCAAAAAACAGTTTTCACTAAATTGGTGAAGCTTTTACTTAATTTTCAAGTTTCCTAAAAGTTTCATTTAGGAAACTTTAAATGAAAAAAAATTAGACCACTATTTATCCGAACAACTTTAAACACAACACTACACTTCTTTTGATTTCCAGCCAAATTTCTCCTTTTCTTGCAAGAAAAACATAAACAGACAGATGTGTATACAGAGATTGCTTTGTTCAGTTTTTAAATTAATAAACTGTATTCTTACAATTTATTCTTTTACCCCTCTGTCCATTTTTAATTTCCTTTTCTCAGTCACCACAAGATTTATTCCAACTCAGTGACAAAGCAACTGATCCAAGTTTGGCATATTTGTTCTCCTTCTCTTCCTCTTCCTCTCTACTCTCTGTGCCTTTTTTGTGTTTTGAAACAAAGCCCAACTTGTCCATCACTCATCTTTTCCTGCATCAGATACTGCAGTTCTTTTAATAACACTGCACTTCTGACACCAACACAGCTACATTTACACACAAAGAAATATGTCTGTGTGTGTAAAAATGAAATTTAAAAAAGTAATAAAGGGCAAAAAATAAACAAAAAAAAAGGGAAAAGGAATAGTGTGGTCGTGATAGCCGCTGTCTATCAGTTACATCTGAACCAACTCACAAACACGTTCATGTGGCCTTTCCTTTTTATTGTTGGCCTCTGTAATGCAGAGATACGTGAATCCTGAGAGTCAGATAACCTGAGAATGAAATTCTTCACTTTTGTCTAATAAATTTCTTTCTTTACTATCACAAATAATTCTTGTTTGTTTGTTTGTTTTTAGAATTGCCAACACACTGTCCTATACTTATCATGTAACCTGCCGTGTTCCATGAGTCTCTCTCTATTATTTCTTCTCTCTGTGTTTCTATTTCTTTTTGCTTTCTATAATCTAGAAAATGCAAAGAGACAACTTCACGTGGACTCTTTGTTTTTTTTCTTACGCAGCAACACAAATGTTGACCTGCGAGTGCTGTAGTTCTCCCATACGGTACGCATTTGCATTTTAAGATCACTTTAGCAAGTCTACACAGGAAAGAACAGACTTTCTATTTTTTTTCCTGGAAGGTCGTAGTTTGATCACAACAGGAGAGATTTTTAAGATTTTGTGATTGTGTTGGGGCATGTTTAGGCCATTTCATTCCTTGTGATGTCTTTGCGTGCATGTGTAATGGCATTTCCACATGCACATTCATGCGAAAGCGCATGTATGTGCATGTGGAAATACTTGTAAACTGAGGAATTAGTGAAGACTGGTTGTGCACAGATCAGCATATTTTTATTTCACTTTAACTAGATGACTGCTACGCTTCCTGTAAGAAACTGTATTTTTCATACTATTGTCCAGAGAGAAGGTGTACAGTTACGCTTTTTCTCTATCACTTACAGTATCTCACATTACTACCCACAAACTAAGTCTTCTGGGTAATTATCATGTATTCATGCTACACAACATTTACCTTTATAACACAAATGAAAATGTACTGCTGACTGGCTGATGTGTTTCTCTCTTCCATTCATACTCCTCTGCTCTTTATTTGACAACATTTGCTCTCATTCATGGTTTTATGTGGTAATTATAGTGTGCTGCTTTTACACCAAACTTTTTTATTATCATATTACGCAGCTCTTTATCTGTCCACCTTGTCTTCTGTCTCTTAGAGACTTATTTTTTTGTCTGCTGATAGGTGACTTAATTGTAGGTTATTTAATTTTGAGACAACAGTCCCACCTCCTGAAAGATTATTTTTGTAATTATGTCACTAGTAGTGTAATGTGTTCTCTTATTACGTTTATATATAACTATTCTTGAGAGCATGAGAAGAAAGTCACTGGAGCAAGACTGCAACGCCTCATCGGCCATGACCTTTTGATTGATTTGTTTTTGCTTTTTTCACAAGCACATTAAATTCCCATTTATAAGTTCAGACCACTGGTTTGAAACTTGACCGCGTGTGTTCTTTCTCTACCCAGTACTCTCCCTTGCTGAAGAAGCTCTACTGTCAGATTGCCAAAACCTGTCCAATCCAGATCAAGCTATCCTCCTCTCCTCCGCATGGCAGCATCATCAGAGCCATGCCCATCTATAAGAAGGCGGAGCACGTGACTGAAGTGGTCAAACGATGCCCCAACCATGAACTAGGACGAGACTTCAATGATGGTACAATCTGCTAATCTCTTCTTTTGAACATAAGTAATTATGCTGACATCTTTTATACTTTTTATATGTCTCATTAGTGTTTGGCTAATTCTTGCTTGCATGGGGGACTGCAGAATGAGCATGTAAAATGCAAGTAACAGAGAGCAGCAGAACGTTAAATGCAGTTCACTTAACAACCACAAGCATCATTAAGAACAGCAGTTTTCTGGACATTATACTACACAATAAACTGTACCTGGTATCTGCCAAGTTTAAATAAACCAACTCTCTCTCATGTTTATCTCCTCAGGTCAAGCAGCTCCGGCCAGTCACCTGATCAGAGTGGAGGGAAATAACCTCTGCCAGTATGTGGATGATCCTGTTACTGGCAGGCAGAGTGTCATCGTCCCGTATGAGGCTCCACAGGTTGGTGGTAGTGTACTTGACCTGCAGCGGGTCATAACAGCAGAGATATACATATGCATTGTATCAGGTATTTAAAGATACACAGAAAAAGCCTCTGATAAAATTTAGTTGTTTGTAAAATGGGCATTTTGCAGATATTTCTTTTGTTTTTGGACATTAAGCCAAGAGAAAAGACGAAACATATGATGAACACGTCAAAGAAACAGTCAGCTACAGTTAAGAATTTTAATACGAGGCTCATCTATAAATAAAGATGCCAGACATGTCCACGCAAGCACAAGACTCATCATGTCTGTCATGAAAAAGTTAATATAAAGTAAATTTGTCTCTCATCACATCAACGTGCGCTACAACACCTCCCTCTGGTGGTGAATTGGTGTTTTTGAAAAAAAAAATTACTTGAGTGATGAAAAGAAATGAGCTTTTTTAAATACCGAGACCTAAAATGGTGTACAGTTACAGTTACACTTCTCACCATTATATTATGGTGATATAAGTACTTATGCACTAATGGAAGCAAAGTAAAAACTAAAACCTTGTTGCTCTGTGTTACAGGTAGGGACTGAGTTTACCACCATCCTATATAATTTTATGTGCAACAGCAGCTGTGTGGGCGGCATGAACAGGAGACCTATCCTCATTATCATCACTTTGGAAACCAGGGAGTAAGGCAACAATTCATATTTCATACACAAACAGAGATATTTGGTTTGACATTTCATCACTTTTTTAAAACATGCTGCAATTAGTACATTTTCTACTTCTATATAATCTCTACAGCGGTCAAGTGTTGGGAAGAAGGTCATTTGAAGGTCGGATATGTGCATGTCCGGGCAGAGACCGCAAAGCTGATGAGGACCACTTCAGGGAACAGCAGGCCCTGAATGAGAGTGTGGCCAAAAATGGAAGTGCTAACAAGCGCAGTGAGTTGAAATAAGACTTCATGGGGAAAAAGTTTGTTTTAAATTATAACAGTTAAAGATACAATCATTTTAGCTTTTAAAGTTTCATTCACTTGTGTTTTCCTAATTTAGTTTTCAAATATATAAACAGTCTAGCCCAGAGGAGCATGGTGAATGTCCAAGATCTAAATTTGGACAATAAGTAGTCTCCATAAAGATCAACACACTAACAGCTGAAATCCCAGATATTAAATCTTTTACACCCAATTGAATTGATACTATACTTTGCCATATAATTTCATAACTATTCTTATTTGTAGAATCATATTCTAACTGGTGTACATTCTTATGTGTATTATTGTAGTTTCAGGTCTAAAGTGTGCTACAGTTTCATGTAATGGAAGACTGTAAAATTTTATATGTGTATTGTGGTTCTAAAAAACCCAACTAGGAACAAGGACTTGAAATTAGCAATATTCATACCCCTCTGTATAAATGAAATTAGCAATAATTATGTGCAGCACATCAGCTTCATGTGAAACCGCATCATTGTTGTTGTACATCATGCTTGGTTGTTTGCTGTCTAAAACAGTGGTATAAATCTGCTTAATTATGCTTCTGTTTCTCTTATCTGCAGATTTTAAACAGAGTCCAACAAACATTCCCAGTCCAAACATTAACATGAGGAAGAGGCGGCATGGAGAAGAGGAGGTTTACTATATTCCTGTAAGAGCTTTCACACATGTATAATAAGAAAGTTTAGATTCATCTATTAGCTTTCTAACTGTCAGACTCACGGTTTGTGAGTTTTTTGCTAATTTATTAAATTGTTGGAACAAAAGCACTATTTTTATTGGATGGACTCATTCAGCAGTCATTGATGGCTTAGGATAACGGTTGTGTCATGTTTGTGTGTAGGTTCGTGGTCGTGAGAACTTTGAGTTGCTGATGAAGATTAAAGACAGCTTGGAGCTGGTGGAGCTCGTGCCACAGCAGCTGGTGGACTCCTACAGACAACAAGCACAGCAGCAGCTGCTGCAGAGACCGTGAGTCACTTCAATGCACATACACTCATTTGGCTCTACATATAAAAGTTGTGTTTTTTATTTTATTAGGAACGTGCATCGGATTTGCCCGTTTCGCTGTTGTTCCTGCATGACCATAATATTGTCATTCCAGGTTTAATGTTGCAACTGAGCAACACTCAATAAAAGTAATGTATTACACACTACTTGTTACTTTTTCTTTAAAGTAATGCAGTGCATTACTTAATTACGTCATTCAGCCAAATTTAGGCTACTGATTGTGGTTTGGTTGTGACATTGTTATGATGATGTAGGAACAACATCAACACAGTGCAAAATTCCAAATGCACATTGAGTCTTCTGTATTTCATCAAATTGTAAAGTGTCTGTCATGCTCAGTAACACTGAGACAAGCTCTTTCTCTAATCTCTGCAACATTCGTCTTTTTCCGTTAGGAGCCACGTGGCATCACCCTCCTCCTATTCTCCACTGTCCAACATGAACAAGCTGCATTCCCACGGAGGCCTCAGCAAGCCACCCTCAGTCAACCAGCTCGCAGGACAGCAGCCCCAGCAACACCACACTGCCCCCTCTTCCATGGCTCATATGGGTGATTATCTATGTGTGTGATTTCGTTTCAAGACATTACTTCCAAAACTGTTACAGTACTTTATCCAAGGTTGCTGCTGTTAGTTTTATTGATCACCCGTCCCTTTCCTACAGGTCCAAACATGCTCAACAGCAACCACATGCAGGCAAATGGAGAAATGAACGGTGGCCACAACAGTCAGAATATAGTGTCTGCTTCTCACTGCAGCCCGCCCCCTCCGTATAACCCTGACCCCAGCCTTGTCAGGTACCTCACCCTCCAATGACACTCCTCCTTTACTCACCTGTAAAAAAAATAAAAAAAAAGGCCTCTTCACAATCAGATGCACTTGTCTGGTTAAATGTAAACTAGTGGCATAAGAATACTTTACTTTACTTGGCCATGTTTACATAGTATTATGTCAAACAGTGTTTTGGAAACGTTCTATTTTGCCACAAAATGTGACAAGATTGAGCTGTTTTTTTGTTTTGTTTTGTTTTTTTTAAACATAATGTTGTGGCTGTTTTGTAAAGGCTTGCAATAACAATACAGATCTGTAAACACCCTTTGAGAGTGCCATAGTGAAGGCCCACTGGAGACTTGGTAACATGGAAAAAATGTGTATACATGGCACAGTTAAAGTGGAAAAGAACAATAAGTAGAAAGGTCAAGTCAGTAATATTTAAAATAAAAGTGAAAAGAACATTTTTTGTTTTGGGGGTTGTTATTTTTTTCAGTTTTGGCCCCTTTAATATTAAAATCTTCCTGTTCCGTGCAGAAAAAAATGAAAACCAGAACACAGCAAAAAAAAAAAAAAAAAAAAAAAGAAAAAAAAAAAAAAAAAAAAAAAAAAAAAAAAAAAAAAGAAAAACACCAATGCTTTCAGCTGGCTGGATTTATTATTTCAGGTTTCTGCTAGATGCATATAAGTGTTTAAATCACATGTTTATCAGCTCTCATTAAATAATACAGCATAACCTCTCAAGACTTGTAAAACCTCTGCTATGGATTTGTTACCTGCACTTGAAAAGCAGAAACTGTGTGTCTTACCTAGTTCTAAATTCCTTCACACTGACACTATGTAAACAGCCATTCTTTGCAATGCAATGCAATGCAGCAGATTTTTTTCTTCAAAAGAAATGTTTAATTTCTATTTAATTTTAAACTATATTTTTTCTTTTTTCTTTTTAATTAATTTTACTTTTGTAAGCTATTTTGTCCATTTTGCAGTCATATGACTTGCTCTTGCAATTTTAGCATTTTTGATACAGCAGGATTTGTCTTTTTGTTTTTGCAGACTATTATGTTAATTAAACCGTTAAATTGTACAGCTAGCTTCTTTTTCCAGTTACTTTGTATGTTACCAAAACGTTAACATTCATGTATTTATAATAAAGCTTCTTCATCAAAGCAATAATGGCCTTATGAATCATTAATATTGTATAAATGTATGTTTATGGTTTTAATTTCACTACAGTTCTTCAGATGTATAGTTTCTGTATCCTTTAGTTTAGATCTGTGCCCTAAATCCCCCTCTTATTTTACTTAGAATAAACTATAGGGACTTGTCCCCCTATAGATATTACTACAGTAAATCCAGAAAATACTTGTTTTTCTCTTTCAGCTTTTCTCAGGAGTAATGTTTTTGTTTAAGTCCCAGTTTTAGGTTGTATCTCTGGTCTAAGCAGGCCTTCTTTTCTCCCCATACAGCTTTCTCACCAGTCTGGGCTGTCAGAACTTCATTGAGTACTTCACTTCCCAAGGCCTCCAGTCTATCTACCATCTCCAAACTCTCTCCATGGAGGTAACCAGTTTGTTCCTGCACATACAATCTACAAGCAGTAGAAATAATAGACATAATAAGAAATGTTACATGTAATTATTAAAACAAATAAAAGAAAGAGAAGAAAAGGTAAAAATGGCAACAACAAAAAAAAACTGCAATAAGAGACACAAAACAGAAAAGTAAAGCAACAAGGTACAAACAAATCCCAGATAATTACTGACCACTAGTGATGATGCAAAGAATTACCTTATTAAGCAGGCTTAATACTTCCTGACTTCCTTTTGCATTTTCAAGCAAACACGTAAAGACACACTCTTATTGCTTTGTGTTTGCTTTTTTGCTACACTCTTGAACTCCTCCAATGTCTGTGTGCCCTCACTAGGATTTGGGTGCGCTAAAGATACCAGAACAGTCCCGCCTCATCATCTGGCGAGGTCTGCAGGACATGAAACAAGGCGCTCCCCTGCAGCTGCCTGCTTCTTCTCATCATCATGACTATCATGGGCAGCAGCTACTTCGCTCCAGCAGCAACATGACTGCCTCCGCAATGGCGGCCATTGGGGCTGCAGGTGGGGAACTGCAACGCCAGCGGGTCATGGAAGCTGTGCACTTTCGCGTCCGCCACACCATCACTATCCCCAACAGGTCCAGCGTTGTTGGGACATCAGGCATGACGGCTGCTGATGAGTGGGCTGACTTTGGTTTTGACATGCCTGACTGCAAGGTGTCACGGAGCAAGCACTCCATCAAGGAGGAATTCATGGAAAGTGACATTCACTGAGACGCAATAAAATCTTGGATCTTCTTTCCCAGAAGTTATTGTCAGCATCAGCTTACTGCAGTGTAACTACGTGACTAGGGTTGTTAAATATGTGTTTAGCTGCTCTTGTCATATTTTGATGATCAACTTTGATCAATTTTGATTCTGAGATATTTTCAGTGTGCTCATGCACTTTCATGTGCAGCCAGAAGTTTGTGCTTGAACTGTTGTTCCATCTAATATTTGAAGATAACATAACAAAGTTTACGTCTTCAGTCTTCAAAGCAAAATGCATTGTAACAATATAATTGTCAAAGCAATGCTGAACACACATGATCTGGACTTTGCTTTTTGGAACGCTGATAAGTGCAAAAGCAATTTTTTTTTTGGTTGCACTGTGCAATAAGTAATAACACATTTTTCTTTTACAGCATATGTGACATTGTTCACAGTAACATAAATGTCAAAAGAGGAAAATTGCCACTGCATTTTGTGTTTAGATGCCAAAAAAAGGTTCTCATCTGACTTATTTTTTTTTTCTTTAAGTTGTCCTTCACTTGTACAAATGTATATACTTTATCATGTAAATGTTTTGGAGTAGATGTTGTTGGAAATAATAGAGTCAACATGATGTATCTGCTGTTTGAACCAAATGACTAGAACTGGGTAACTCGAATCCATAACTATGGGAACACAATTGTGTATTTTCAGTGGGTATGATAACGTGATGACCGTAATGTGGTTCGGTGTGGTGGTATCGTTTATGTGTAAAAAAGAAAAAAAAAGTGCTTTGGTGTTAGTAGTTGTACGCTGACACTTATTGTTAAAATTTAGGTATTGCCTAATACGTTCTAGAAAATATGCCGCTCATTATTTTATAGTAACACACTGCAACACAGATAGGAGACAATCAAACAAACAAAAAAAGCATACTCAGTATTATATCTTAATACCAGGGATTTGATTAGATTTGTGAATGGATATTATGCTATCCCTGTACATCAAGAAAACTAGATAATGAGCAGCATTTTTGTCCTTGTATTTGTATTTTGAAAACCTTGCAGGGCAAGGTACTCATAACTTCATTATAGCTGACTCTGTAGCTAATCTTCATGGCACTTGTTTGTAGGTATTTAATAACATTCCACTTTAATTTCTGGATTGCCATCATGAAGC
>NW_024583629.1:0-11030 GCF_018398535.1 Haplochromis burtoni
CTTAACACCAAGTGTTAAATTATCAACTCCAGACAGATTTGGTGTTTAACACTAAATCAGAGTTAACGTACCAACTCTCCAAAAAGAGTTAAATTAACACTTTCTGGTGTGGACCCATATAGACACTTTAATAGTGTTGAAATCAAATCCGACAGTGTTAATTTGGACATGCTGGATTTGCTGTGTAGTATCCTATTTCTTATGAACTTTTCCTTGTTCTCAGGCTGTGTTCCTTTGGCCTTTAAGCATGCTGTAGTCCACCCGATTCTTAAAAAAAGAAACTCTGACTGTTATGACCTTTCAAACTACAGATGGATCTCTAAGCTTTCATTCTTGTCCAAGATCCTGGAGAGACTAGTTCTCTCCCAGCTCCAGGCGTACTTGGACACGAACAATATTGCTGAGAAATTTCAATCTGCCTTTAAGCCATTGCATAGCACTGAAACAGCGTTGGTTAGAGTTCTTAATGGTATTCTTGTAATCACTGATACTGGACGCTCTATGGTCCTAGTTTTACTGGACCTCTCTTCGGCCTTTGATATGGTGGACCATAACATTTTATTACTAAGACTTGAGCACACTGTGGGTATTAGAGGCACTGCCCTCGACTGGTTTAAATCATATCTCGCTGATAGATCCTTATTAGTTAACTTAGGTGCCTTCTCCTCTTCCTCCGCTCCGGTCTGTTGTGGTGTGCCTCAAGGATCAGTTTTAGGCCCTATTCTCTTCTCATTGTATTTGCTCCCTCTAGGCGCAATCTTTGAAAAATACAATATTGCCTTCCACTGTTACGCCGATGACATACAGATCTATTTTGAACTTACTGACGACCTTGCTGTGTCCCTGCACTACTTTCAAGAATGCATGCGGGAGGTCAAAGAATGGTTCCTGAGTAATTCCCTGGTTTTAAACGATAAGAGGTCACACTTTTGTGACCTCCAGGTTGGATTATTGTAACTCCTTGTACTACGGCCTTCCCTCTTCTCTTCTTCTTAGACTTCAAACAGTTCAAAATGCAGCAGCCCGCCTCTTGACTGGTACCAGGAAATTTTGCCCTATTGCTCCTGTTCTAGCTAGCTTGCATTGGCTGCCCATAAAGTACCGTATTCAATTCAATTCAATTCCTGCTTGCATACTTAGTACTTGCTTTGGTCCTATTTCTATTATCCTCCTCCTATTCTCTATCTTACTTGTTAAGCACCTTGGCATACCCTTGGTTTTTAAGTTTGCTTTGTAAATAAAGTTTATTATGAACAAGACTAAAAAATAATTGAAGATGTACTCTTCAAAATAAAACGAGACAAAACCAAAACTCACTCAAGTATCTTGTCACAATTATTATGTACAGTTAACTTGATAAAGAAAAGGTTAGTTAACACCATAAGGCATGTTGGATAAAACTAGACAGACACATAACCAAATAGAAATGCCCCACTACCAAGCACTCAAGCATCCTAATGACAAACATAAATGGTCTGAAAGGAGAATGATCAATACCAGGTCTCTTTTTGTTATTTTCTTCCCTGATCTCATCCACCTTTGCCGATCCTGTTAGCATCATATAATCTGTCTGAGAATGACACCTTTCCTAGATCCAGTCTACCAGGCTTATGGATTAGTGCCTTTTATTAGAGAGAATAATAGAACAAGGATAGGCTTTAGTCACTATTGAAAAACTATAAGGGGACATGTTTTACTGCTGGAGATGAAACACCCAGCAGGCTCTAGGTAGCACACAGAAACTATACATCTCATGTTAAGCATGGCAGTGCTTTTTAGCTCATGAATACAGGCTTGAGAATAGATCACAGGGTGCATATTGAGACAGCAGAATTTTGCCATCAAGTCTAAAAGACATAAGCCATCAACTCAACTGCAAAAAGAAACCCATTATAAAGAAAATGAAAACATTTTTTTCAGGGTTTTTCAGGGTGTACTGTGCACCCATCTGGGAGTAGTCATGAAGGAACTATGAGAAAGGAACTATCAGTTATTTGATGAGGTTCTGTGCCTGTTCTCGAGAACTTGAAAAGAGAAAGTAAATGGACTTCTTTAGCTTTGTCCCAGTCTGCACATTTTGGACAGGAAGACAGTGTGAGAGAGAAGTAAAGGAGGCTGTGAACAGGTTGTGACTTACAACACCAGCTACACCATCACACAACTTGACATCAGTTGGTCACTTGATGAGGTGGAGAAAGGTCTCAAGGTGGTTTCACCCTTAACACAAGATGCACCAGTTAGGTAATTTTGAACTCTTGGCATTTAAGTCATAAATCACATAACTCTGTTAAAAAAAAAAAAAAAAAAAAGCATCATCTTACATTTGACTGCTTTCACTTTTACATAAAATTGCCAAGGATGTAATTCCGATCACATTAGGAATTAATGTAAAACCACTGCCATGGCTCAAATTGACCCTTCTTGCTGGTTCTACAGAGTTACAGGAATCCTGGCAGTTTGGTAATGACAATGACTTTTTTCACACCTTGTTAGTGTGCCAACAACCCTCAGGACTACTTCCCATATCTGAGACTGTATAACAAGTTTCACCAATGAAAGGACCAGTTGGCTTCTATTTTTAAGCGCTCAAGACTACCATGATGTGGATAACTGAGAACCTTTACATATATTTTTATAGCTATTCCCTGAATAACTCTAAATGAAGAACTATTAACTATATAGTAGATATTGTATATATAGAATCTTATATGTAGAAATATATTTATAGTTCAAAAATGCAAAATTATCAAATCATTAACCCTCTCAGGCTCAAATTAAGTTTTTTGTTGCTAATGCACAACCAAGTCCTGCAGTGGTACTTCTGAGTAAAAAAAAACTCATAAAATATGTATGTGGGGTAATCAGGTTGTTAGTTTTTAACTGTTGCAAATCAGCAAGGTCTGCCTTGAGAGGGTTAAAATGTACTTTCATCAAACTTTAATTGTTGAGATATGTTGTCATCCAGTTTCACAAGTTTTTGTACCTGTCACTTTCACTAATGTTATTGTAAAGTGTCCCTTGGTATAGTTAAATTTTCAGTGCTGTGTGCATATGGAAAAGAGATAAAAACAAACTTACACTAAATGTTTATGCTTTATGTATACTGTATGTCCCTTAAGACTTCTGTGTCCCATATGATTATTTATTCATGAAAGTGCTTTTTGCATTGTCCCTTACAACAATAAAAAATGCAAATGAATTACATAAACATTATGTTGAATGAGAAAAATGTGGAAGGCCCCACTCTTAAGACTCATATATAGAAATCATAAACACTTAAAGTCTTCTATTTCTGAATATATACAGTTCTTTTTGCTTGTCTCTATAATGACAGCAGGGAGATAAAGGCATAACAGCTGACCCATCTGGGTATGGACAAGGAATTCTTTGGGAAGCTGCTACCTTCAGGTAGTGCTTCATCTTTTGTTATACTGTTAGAACTGATTTGTGTATATATAATGTGCTCAAACCACACCTGACAACAAGTGAGCATGTATACAAGCACATTTTAATAAATAAATAAATGACCGTCAAGTATTGCTTTTTTCACAATAGTACTGAGCAATCTGGGTAGTTTGCAAGGTGGGTAATTTTAATTGCACCCACATATGTTACACACACTAGCATTTTTTCAATTCCTCTTTGAATGCCCCGTTGACTTCTTTTCATCATCACATTTAACATTTCTTGGTGGGTTTTGGAGGGAAATTGATGAAGCATGATTTGCTGGCGTGTCAGATGGATGGTGCAGGAAATGGATGACTTGCTTTGATTAAAGCACGCTGCTTGGCTGGCTTTACACATCATAATCTAAGAATGGATTACACTGCAGTAATGTGGGTCACAATATTTAGCAACAGCAGAGGCTAAACCACTGCAGTGTATGGGGAACAACACTCATATAGAAGATTACAATGAGATGCAGCTCTGCATTGTGTGATTAAATTGTGGGATGTATACAGAAACTCACCACTGCTCATTAAAAGGTGATTTTCCCTCTCCAGCCATCCATATCAATCCTTTGCTTCAGTCTCTGAATGTAAAGGTGAGAGTGATGATAGCTGTGCAGAGAGCATATGTGTGCGTGCATGCACACATTCTCGTGCATGTGATTGAGTGTGCCGAGTTATTGACCTCTAGCAGGGGAGGAGCATTAATGTCCAGTGTGCCGTGAAAGCGGCCTACACCCCATGTCCAAGGTGACTGGTTCTGCCCCATCCCATGGCACACTTCTGCCTCTGATGGATTGACTGGGCCTTGGAGAAGGACCTCTAGTTTACTGTGTCTTTTTTTTTTCTACTGTGTATGTGAGTGTTGATAAACACCAAACTTATAATAGTCTGCAGAAGTTTTGCATTTTGCTATCTCTCCATCACTTGTAGAGCTATTGTTCTCTTCAGAACTCCTATGAAACATTTATCAAGATAGGGATTCTCCCTCCGCATCTCATGCTAATGAATCCTTATACAGTTTCTAGCTTGTAATGATCCTTAGGAAATGCTCCCCTCATGTTTCTCTGTTATCAGTATATCCCATGTTTCTTTCATTTAAACATATAACCGAAATGTGCCTGCAACACTTTCTTCCCATCATCTCCTTATCTCTCTTTTCTTTCTACTGTACAGTTCCCTTCTTATGATTGAATGGATGAGCTGGACACCCAAAGGATGGTGCTAAACTCCCACACAACACTACATTGTACATGCCAGTTCCATTTATGGGAAAAGAAATAGATTTCCACTCACCATATATGGAGGCAGCAATGTAGACAAATCAGTAACAGCTTTCCTAAGTTAGAAATTTGATTATATGCTGAGGCTTGCCACACTGCCAGGAGATGTATAATAACAGCCTTGATTGTCAGGAACTGTGTCCGAGAAATTCCAGCAACATCTGGCTGAGGAGAGAATATGTATTCATTTAATGATATACCTTTAGTTTATATATTGCTTGTGCTCATCATCACTGCTTAGGCAGACTAATTCAAGAAAAATGTAATTAACATTGAAGAGACAACTTACCAATGTTAAGTGTTAATGAAACATTTAAATGTATTCACTTAAAAGCCCCAGTAAAGTCTGAAATAAACATGTTTATTTTTCAACAGACTGATTCAGCCATGGTTAGGAAAAGTTCATGGGCATATTTAAAAGAAATAACTTAACCCAACATAATACAAAAACAGTTTATAAGTTTAGAACAGTTTTTAATCTATGCCTAAGTTTATGTAGTCAAAAATTATCAAAGAATGTTGACTTCACTTTTTTTTCTGTCCATGACTTTATACATACTGTATTCTATGGCAGCATGTTCTGTCGCATAACCTCACATTGTACATCAAAAGGGGACAGTGTGTCACTGTACTGTCCATGATGATGTAGCACTGAGGTTGAGGCTTCATTTGGGAAAACAAATTTTGTATCTGGTGTCAGAGTATCTTGTATCAAAGTATCTTTCTCTGGAGGTGGTCACTGCTGTTTCTGTCTAGTTTCTGTCCAGTGGTATTTTTGTAGCTTTCTGTAATCTGTGTGCCATGGACATCAGCACGACTGGTGTTTGTGTTTTCCCAGATTTTGGTAAACCATAGAAATTATTCAACAGGCAACCAGAATGGCATGGCTTGTTGTAGGTAACATGTCTCAGGTGTCCAGCTTCACCTAATGCTGGTGGCCCTTTCAGGTCTTGACTTTCAACTTAGGTTTGTGTTGTCAATTTTGGTTCTCACCAGCTTAAGCTCCTGTCTTTTTTTTCAGTGCCACATTCTCCAAACCATACATCATAGCAGATCTCACTACCATTTTGTAAACCTTGCTGCTATCCTTCTGTCATAATTCCGCCTGACCTAATTTCCACCCACCTTACCCTGCTTGCAGTCTTGCACGTTTGCACAGAGTAGAAAAGCACTATATAAGAAACAGTTTATTTACCATCTCTTTTATGCACCATTTGCTGGTTTGGATAGTTGACCTGAGGCATGTAATGATGTCCTGCCAAAATGTATATTCTTTGCAGCTTCAATATCACATGTGTCTTCACGCACATGTATTCTGTCTTGCTTCTATCACTGTACTTCTAATAGTTTGATTTCCCTTCTCCCCAGCGCAGACATCCACATTCTACATACTCTCACTGCAGATCACAATGTCATCTGAGAACATTACTCTTCATTATACTGGAGACTCTTGCCTGACCTAATCAGTCAACCTGATCATCAACACCACAGACAAGAAGGGTCTCAGAGCCAATCCCTGACATAATTCTACCCTCATTTTGAACCCATCTATCACTGCTACCACACATCTCACCACTGCCTTGCTGTCTTCATATATGTCCTGCACGACCCTGACATACACCACTCCCAACATCCTCATGCAGCACCATATTTGCTCACTTGGCACCCTATCATATCCATTCTCTTAAAAAAAAAAATACACTGCAACTCTTTCTGACCTTTTCTATGCTTCTCTATCAACACTTTGAAAGCAAACATCACATCTGCCATGCTCTTTCTCATGCTGTTTCTCAGTGTTAAGCCATACTGATGCTCACTGATCCTCACCTCTTTTTTTAATCAGGCTTCAACAACTCTTTCCCATAGCTTTTCAGTATGGCTCATCAACTTTATCTCTTTGTAGTTACTACAGCTCTGCACATCACCCTTATTGTTAAAAATTGGTATCAGTATACTTCTTCTCCATTCTATTCTAGGACTACTTGCCTAGACTCCAAGTACTCCTTGTCCACTTTCTTATCTCCCCGACTGTCCTGTTTTTTCTTTGTCAGCTTCTGTTAGAATACTTTTCTGCATTTCCATATTCCACCACCAGGTCTATGTGTCCTTTATCCTTTCTGTCCAGAGGCTAGAATAAACACTTTCTTGGCAGTTTCCCTCACCACTTCAGTTGTACTTTCCCAGTCATCTAGTAATTCTTCCCTACAAACCAGAGCCTGTCTTAGCCCCTGTCGAACTCTGTACAACATTCTTCTTTCTTCAACTTCCACCATTTAATCCTTGTTTCACTTGTGTCCTTACATTGCACCACCTTGCAGTCACCCATCTCTTTCAGATTGCTATGAGATATAGTACACCTGTGCGAATTTCCCTCCAGTATTATGTCACCCTGGGTTCCTCCCTTTGCTTGAAGTATGTATTCACCACAGCCATTTCCATCCTTTTTGCAAAATCTACTACCCTTTGCCCTTCTGCATATCTCTCCTTAACACTATACCTACACAACATCTCCTCACCATTTCTGTTCCTTTCAATTGTGTGTCCATTGTATCAAAATGTATCACACACTCCAGCTTCTCCTTCTCTCTTGCTGCCTCTGAACACACCTTCCCCGTTTCCTCTTCCTTCATCTTTGGTCAACAGTAGCACATCTTCCACTGGTGCCTTGTTTACCAACAGCACTAAAGGCAGTTCTTGTTAACCAAGGCCCTGACTGATCAGGTATGGAAGTCTCCTTCTTGGCATGCTGTATGCTTGATTTGACATCAGATGCCCTTCCTTACATAACCCTCCTCATTTACTAATTCTTGGGACTGACAGTAGGCATTCACTCGCTTCTTTATAACATAAAACGTTTGCTTGCCCAAATCTTTAGCAGTAAATAAATATTTTAAATTCTTTAAAATAACCTGCTTTTATTAATTACAGCTTTCTTAGAAGTGACCATCTTCTTGATGTAGTTAGCTGGAATAGTTTCAGCATCCTTGAAGAAGTTCCTGCATATTGTAAGTAGTTTTAGCTCTAGTTTTCTTTTATCTCATCTTAACTCACAGGCTGTCACACTGCTAATTGCCCTGCTAGGAAAAAAAAAGAAGAAATCCCCACTAAAAACAAACCATATCAATAGCATGACACTGGAAAGTGTTCAAGTCACACTAGTTAAGTGAATTCTGCAAAAATTCCCCAGAGCACTCCAACACAATTCTCACACCTACTCCTCCATGCTAAGATGAGTGAAAACCACACGTTGATTCCATTTGTTCACCCGCAGAGTCTCACAAAGAAACAACAGTTTGAAGTCAAAATTTTAAGTTTCACCCAGCAATTCTCATCTCTTCTTTTCCTGCTCTCTCTCAGTAGTGATTTCTTTACAGCAATTCAACCACGAAGGCTTGATTTGCACAGTCCCCTTCAAACATTTAATGTTTAGACGTGTCTGGTACTTGAACCATGGAAAGCACTTATGCGGGTTCTAATTTGAGCTGACATTCTTTGGTGAATTCTGAACTTATCATCTGCAGCAGAAGTAACTTTCAGTCATGGTCACAATACGCATGATAGTCAGTTTTGTGATAAAAGTTGATAGTTTTGAAATGATATATGAATACTTAATTTGAGTTGGAATCATATGCAAAGATATCTTAAAATCTTATATATATTTATTTTTTATTGACTGACTAAATTACAGCAGGATTATTACAGCTTTTAAATAGGAATATTTGCCAAGACAACGTGACTTGCCACAAAAACTCACAAAAATCACAAAAACTTATCAAACATGCAAAAATGTGGGATAGAATGAGTGCACGAGTCCAGTGAGACCTCATGGGACTTAAAGGATCTGCTGCCAACAACTCAGAGTCACCACAATGTGTCTTTTTTTCCTTGTCAAGAGATAAATAAATAAAAAATAAATAAATAAAACTTTTAAAGTCACATTGATATTTGTGTATGATTGGATTGTTTTATTTTTAATTTATGTAAACACAGCAATTTCTTTATTTTTCACTGAATACTTTCCAATCAGTGCTGACGGATAAGCTGCTTTGACCCAGTATATCTACGTGTCCCTGTAGTCGATGGAGATGATGATCAATGTTTCAAGTGACATTTCTCAGCTAATAACCTCTTATCCTATTGATTCTCTACCCAGATATCCTGCTCTGCTCTCTTTCAACAAATGGATTTTATCCTCAGCTGTCCTTCTTCTCACTCTTCTTTTCTCATGTTTCTGTTTCAGAGAATATCTAAAACATAAATCCAAAAAAGTTTCCTCTTTATATCCTGTATAGTGCAACCCCTATCCTAATTTCTATGACAAATTATGACCAAATAGTACAGGTTTTAGAGAGCAAGACACTTCAAAGTTGCCCTGTAGTTTGCCTGCCAGAGTAGTCACTGCAGTTATAGTATAGAGAAGACAGAAAAGAGAAGTTATTGAAAAAGAAACCCTGACAAAATCCAGTCAAGAGTTACCAAAGTCTTTGAGGGGCTTCTCAAAGGAAATGATGTTTCTGCACACCCATATCACAAAGGCAATCACTTCATATTCACTCAAATCTTAATTAAAAAGTGTGAGCCTAAAGAGGCTGCTGCACGTGCTGCCTACTTTCATTTGGTTGTCATAAAAACTTGCAGCTTTTTAATAGTGTCTCATAGTGTCTTCTATTTACTTGACAATGTTCATTTTCTGTATCCATATATTTATACAAATAAATACATAAATATTATGCATCTCTGTAGTATATTTAAGCAAGAGTCGCTGGGAAAAATAAAAGGTACTTGTTTACTAATGAAAGAGACAACTACTCGAGTACTGTCTTGTTTTTTAAATGTCTTCATCAATCCAGTTTGCATCTGACATAAGACTAAACAAAGAGTAGTTTAATTATCTGTCCATTGGTCTCTGTGCAAATGTTGATTCCATCTATCCAGACAAAACACGTCTGAAGCCTGATAGACTATCGTTTAGTCATTCCAATTACTTCCGTGATTAATTATCCTTTGGACCCTTAATGCTGAACAAGAATATATATAAACCACCTATCCAAATGACCACTTCAGGCACTTGCATTTCACATGACAGTTCATACATGGCCATAAAGTGTAGATATAGCTATATAGGTTATTGATATTTATGTTGTATTTATACATTATTTTGACAAATGTGATTACATATGCTCCTTTATATACAGAAATATTTAGAATATTTGAAGCATTGAAATTAAATAAACATAGATTTATATATGAATTCGTTTATAATAAATTAATAGGTACATCCACTTATATTAAAAAACACATTTTTAATCATGTTAAAAAGTAAGGATTTTCAGTTTTTGGTAAGCTTCACCAGCTCACTGGAGCAAAGCTGAGTCGCCTTTTAGCACTAATCAACTGAAATTATAAAGTCTCACACATAGCAAGAGCACTACAGTATACACACAACTGCATTAAAGATGTGAGACAGACACTTATTTAATTATATTATTCATTAGAACGTAATGCCAATCATACAAATTTGGCTTTAATCGAGATGGGTGTAATTGAGGATTAAAATAAAATAATAACATATTGGCATTGCTCATGTCGAACATTTTTTGCTTCTGTGTTTGTCTCATGGGGGAGTGAAGGGTAGTTTATACCTTTTAGATGCATCTTTAGAATTTTTTCATAATCTTTATTTATTTAAATGTTTAATAGTTTTCATCCTTCAGAGATGAGCACCAGAAAGAAACCAGGACCCACTAGCAGCCGAGGTGCGGTTGCCTAGTCTACAAAGGTCTGTGCGTCTCTCCATACATGTGGCTGACCAGACCATCCCACCAAACTGGTTATCCCGAACATTGTTACAGGCAGCATAAAATTCTTTATGTTTTTTCTAGAACAATAGCAAATGCAAACAGAGCTTTGTGGCAGTGAGCATTGTGAAGCCTGATTGGAATTAAGCAGGCTGTCTTGATGTGGGGTCCTCTGGAGGACATCATGCCCTCAGGCCACCCTCATGAAGTCTGTGTCTGATTGTTTTATCACAGACATTCACACCAGTGGACTGCAGGAGGTCCCTTTTTAGGGCTCTGGCAGTGCTCATCAGATACCAGTCCCACTGACCTTCTATAGCCATGTCCAGTTCTCGTAGAATAGCTGCCTCTCTCCTGGAATCTCCTCCATGAGACTGTGCTGGGAGACACAGAAAGAAAGCCATCCATCCATCCATCCATGCTTTAAGGCAATAAAAAAATCAAAAATAATATGCACACATGCACGCACACACACACACACACACACACACACACACACA
>NW_024583629.1:27106-33004 GCF_018398535.1 Haplochromis burtoni
TGTAGGGTAAAGAGATAATCCAGAAAAATGAGCAAACTAAATTATATTTGAAGCTGTCACACTTGAAGTGTTACATTCTATATGTTTTTCCTTAATTTAAGATTAACTTGTTGATTTGCAGAAACTAAAGCAGGTTAATTTTTAATTAATCTTTGCAAACTTCTCACTGCTGAGCAATAAAAAGCACTAAAAACATGCTTTCTCGGTTTGTGCATGTAAATTGAACTGATTGTGACATATTTCTCTATGGCATAATTTGTTTAAATAACTCTCACACATTTCACTTCAGAAACATTACAATTTCATATTCTACACTTTTGCACAGAACATCAAAGTAGCTCTTCCATCATTTATCTTGTGTTTAGAACAAAATACATTTCATTGTCCAATCAAAAATTCATTGTTTGCTCTGTTGTTGTTCTGTTAGCAGGAGAAAGACAAGAGAAAGGTAGAGGCATGAAAAAAATGTAAATCCAGGAGTCAGACAGGGAAAACTAAAAAGAGAAAACAAAGAAAATGGGCAGTGAAAAAGGAAGGCGGAGGAGATGACAGAGGAAAGGAGAGCTTGCACAAAGTGAAACCAAATATTCCGTCTTCTGTTTCCTCAAGCGGCTCATGCCTCTCCTTCCATTAACCTCCACGATGACAAGAAGAAAACAAACGGATACTTCCCCCCTCCCTCCATTGCACCCAGTGGTGGATGTGCTGCCGAGGTGGGGAACGGATCACAGGCGACACAGATTAGGAGTCAACAGGGTTCCCTTCATCTGGCTGGATGCAGCTGGAGGGCAGATTAGACAACCCAAGCATCGGTGAGGAAGGGGGCGCTCGATGGTATCGCAGCCTCTCAAACTTAACTTCCTCGCTGGGAACTCTGCAGACTACCGTGAAATTGATCAAACTCCCCTAAAAGATGTTGCAGTATGTGTGAGTGATATGTCAAAGGATAACTACTGTATGTAGCTGCCTGCAGGTCATGACAAACCTTTGAATGCCTGTCATCACTGCATTTTGTTAACAGGGTAAAATCAGTTAAGTTGGTCCTTTTAACCCCCATTATTCCATCTGTATTTTTTGGCTCTACAACTTAGTTTTACTGCTAAAAACTTACAAATAGATTCACTTTTGTACATTCACATTTTTCAAAATACATAATTATTTAAAAATAGAACTTCATTTTTATGAATTGACGCAACTGATGATGGATTACATATATACGTTCAGGTTAAGCCACAAAAAAGTCATCTTATCAGAAGTCACCAGTTGATTACCACACCACATTAAACACTGCATGGTGTGATACTAATGGGATCTCCTAGACCCATTAAAATTGCAACAGCTTTATAAGCAGCATAAACAAAAGTAAAAATGGAAGCAGTAAAACAAAAATCAACTTTAATCAAAGTAAATTTAGTGAAATGAAACTATAAAAACAACCTGCCTGATTCCAAAGGAAATTAACAAAAGCAACAGGATCAATAATGGGTAGTATTCGCTTCCATTACTGGACAGCCAAACGTGCCATGGTGATGAAATATAACTTGTTACCATTCAGCTGCAGCTTTGGCAAGCAAGGTCACTGTGACTATGTCTTTTCTATTGAAATATATCAAATCTCTGGCTAGGCGAGCATTAAGGCATAAACACTGGATGTGTGCATAATACATAAGTCTAGTATAGAAACCTACAAATGCAATTCACCACAAAACAATCTCTAAATAATCCTTTCAACTGAATAAAACAATGATCCAAAAAATTGTGCAGTAGGATCACATCCAATTGTTTAGATGTTTATAGTGCTAATACTTTCATAACTTTCTGTGCCTTCTCAAGCTTTATTACTGGCTTTGGGCAATTATTACTTTCTGGCTTTGGGCTACAAGTGTTGCTGTGATAAGATTGATTAATTTTCATGATATAATTAGAATACCAATAAAATATAAAGAAAAAAATAAAAACACAAATTAAAGACCTCAATTAAACAGTAAATTAAAAAAGTGGAAGAAAAGGTCATTCAGTGAACTGAAATCTAAATCTAACACAATATCAACCTTACATTTAAAATAAATGCCTGTATTGTTGCATGAGGGGGTAAAGTTTTCTGTAAATATACTTCTCGCAGCAAAACTGAAAGAGATGTTAGACAACGTGTTCATATGCATGTACAGTAAGTGATGCAGCGTGTGGTCGGGATTACATTAATAATCCATGGCCATTCACCATTTGGATGGACTCATCAGCTGATGGAGGAATTCAAATAACACCAATGATGGATTCACTTGGCACCTAATATATACACACTACAGTAGCTACCAATTAGATATTCAGACCACAGAAATGTTGCATTGAAATGGCATGTCTTGAATTACAGCACTTTTCAATCACAACTAATGCAGTCGCTCCACATTTCTTCCTAGCCCTCAGAGTAATATTCTTGCGCACGAATAAAATCCTAAAGTCAGCTACGGTCACACTGTGGTCAGGTAAGTATGAGCGTGTCAACATTGCCGCTATATGAGCTATACTTCCTGTGATCCCTCTAGGTTTAAGTAGCTTTCATATTATTGTCCAAACACATTGCATTCCCTATGATGACCCCTGGAACAGTTCCAGCACTGAAACTGTCATCACCACCCTAGCGCCTTCTGGATTACAGGCTTTGCTCTAAGCAGTAAAACTGTCAGGGTGATCAACTGGGGAAGATTCGCTATTGCCAAGACTGTAATGCAAAAAACCCCCAAAAAACACTAATAGACTTGTAAAAGTTGAATTTACAAAGTTTGCAAAACAAAAAAAAATGATCAATTTCCCTTTCATTATTCACAGTGATGGAGAAAAAAAACTTTATAAAGGTAAAAGAGTTAACAACTTGATAACAACAACAACTTGCCATCACCACCAGTCTGTTCCTGGAGTGGTATTACCCAGGCTGCAGACAAAATCAGTCTTTTTGAGAGGAGTAACATAATAAGTAATCCTTCCCTCTGACTTTTTGTAAACATTATGTGGAACAGATAGCATTCCTCAAGATATTCTCATACAGAAATGCTCCAGTTAAAAGAAAAGTAGGTCATCACTATTCCAAAACAAAGTTATTTGGATTTGTGCTCATGTCTTGGTCTGGGATCGCTCCTTGATTGTTTTAATAGAGAAACAGGAGTTCCTGGTCTTTTGCTGTAGTTCTGCTCCAACAATTTTATTTTACTTGACTTTACTGACTGTGACCTCCACTTCTTCCAGTCACGCATCCACTATCTTTATCAGGCTGACTTTTTAATGAACACATATCTAAAGTGGCCTGACAAGCAAGAGCACACTTTGTGTTGACTGGCACTTTGACTTTGAAATGTAAGATACAATTGCTTGCTGTAAATTTATGATTTACACCTTTTTTTAGCCATTTATCATTTTTAACTGCAAAAGGTATCATACTGAAATACTGCCATTGCAGCTGAAAGATGCATCATTAATTCATTTCAGGCCCATTTGCAAAGAAAGACATGATCTGAGGCCTGCAAAAATAAATAAATAGATAGATAAATACATTTTGACCTTAACCTTAGCAGACATAAAACAGCTAAAAGGCAACAACAAGCACCCTTATTATTTTTTTTGAACTTGGCAAAAAAAAAGAAAAAAAGAAAAGAAAATACCCATATATATTAAACATATGTAAAACAAAAAATTTAATCCAGGTACTTTTCTGCTTCCTGTGCTTTTTTATATTGTCAGATGATGTGTTATCATCTCACAATACATTAGGCATTCAACAACCTCTAGAGAATACTGTATCTTTACAAAGGATTATAAGAAAAGGAGTTGTGTAGGTAAGGACTGAAATTAGTGTGTTAGCTGTACCACCTATTGTGCATTTGTTTCTAAAGCAAATGCATCTGTATATTGACACTAAGACTGGTACTTGACACAATTAGGTTATTTTGTTTGAAATCACAGACACAAAGAAAGTAGGGGATTCATAGTTAGAATATGTTCATGAAATTGTTCTAACCTGTTTAAACCTAACACTCAAATACTGCTTGTTGTTGATATTTTCTTGGTTATGGCAATACTAGGTCGTCACATTATAAACAACTGAAAAGGACATCTCAATGCCACATTCAAATTCACTGGGTAGCCTAATCTCAATTTTTAAACATGTCAGGAAGGGGCACATTTGAAACAAAAACATATTTTTTTTTCCTGGTTAATGGTTTCTAAACAGGCAAAAACAAATGTAAACAAAACTCATCAGTAAGTGAAAGCAAAAGAAACAAAGTCTGAAACACAATATCAACCACATCTTCTGGTTAGCAAAAGGGATTTGCCACATAATAATTTTTGTGTTCTATTGTTGTGCAGAAAAATATTCTAGTCAAATGATTGTGAACTTATTTGAACCTGGGTAAACTGACCTGTAGCTAAATTAAATCAAAGTGAAGGAGGTAGAGGCACAAAACCAGAATCATAATATATAATGAACTTCTGGAAACTTGTGTAATTTTGGCAGTTACTGTAAATATTGCTGCCGATGCGAGTAAAACCAGTTGCAGGTATAACAAAGACCAGTGAGCAGCTTATCGTACATTCAGTTTCAACTACAAGTACAACTGTATGAACTAATATTTGGAACTATATTTTTTCTGGTTTTGTTCTTTTTTTGTCTTTTATTTGCTTGGTTGGTTGTATTTTTTTTTTTGTTCTGTTTTTTTTTGGGGGGGGGCAAGCATTTGAAATAACTATTTGCAAGAAATAGTGTTTATGTTATAAAGATTGTTTTCTTTCTCAATTTAATCACAGTGCGTTATATCAAACTGATAAGGAAAATGTTTCCAGTTGTTTCATGGTGCTACTGTATGTTGTCTTACAGAAACAATGACAAAGAGTAGTGTCTTTTTGGCTTATTGTCACAGAAATGTAATGGCCTGTGCCCGAGGGCACTGATGATCAAGAATTTATTTTTGTGCCATTCTTGAATCAGATAATTTAACAGCATAACTGAAGCTAGAAGATTTTATTTTCTTGTTGTGATGACTTTAATATACACTAATCAGCCATAACATTAAAACCTAATTTTCCAAATCTTGTGTAGGTCGCTCAAAAAAGCTATATCCTGTTGACTTATTGTGGTACAGGCATGGAACCTAGCACCAAGATATTGGCAATGGATTTATTTGGGTTCTCTGGGTTGTGGGGTGTGGGTACTGGAGGGCAGTTCAATGATATGATTTTGTTGTCAAGTTTCTAAAGTAGTTTTTTTTTGTGGTGTTGTACATTAGCTTGCTGGTGAGACTGGTGCCATCGGAGTGAAGTTGCATTCAGATCAGATGAGTCTGCAGTAATGTCTAAATGGGTGGTATGTGTCAAAGTAACAGCCATGGGAATGCCAGAACCCAAGGCTTCCCAGCAAAACCTTCAGTTGTAGCAACATGATCAATGTTTATCACTTCACCTGTTAGAGATTTTAAAGTTGTGACTGCTTCTAACATTCTTGCTTCTCTTCAATAAACTTTATAGTTAATGAAGAAAAAAACCACATGAACTACGTGCAACTCATACACAAACACAGACAAACACAGGATATCTGATATACATTAGTGACATGGTAGAATACACAAAAAAAGAAACATAAATTCAATTCAGATCAAGTAACTACATATTTCTGAAAATGTTGAACATTCACTATAGTTTCAATCAGACCAAGGCTGGAGGAACGAAAGCATAATAAAACTGATTAAAGAAGCATAAGCTTTCTTATGAATTCATCATTGAAACAAGATGTCTTCACAGTCTTTTTTTATCTTTCAAAAGTCACATTATCAATAGTCTATAATGTAACACACACACACACACGCACGCGCACACACACACACACACACACACACACACACACACACACAC
>NW_024583629.1:33024-41500 GCF_018398535.1 Haplochromis burtoni
CACACACACACACACACACACACACACACACACACACACACACACACACACAATAAGGGGATATCTTCAGTGTTAGTTAATATCCATGACTACCATGACAGTCAGTCATGGCAGTTATTAATATTTACCTTAAAATTAGGGGAAAATTCATTGTATTGTACAACTTCAATTGAAACAAAACAAAACAAAAACCATTACATTGTTCAGATTTTATCTTTATCTTTTCAGTGTAAATGTCTGCTCAGAAATGTCAGGAAAACTGCCAAGCAAAGATAAATTAGCCAGAAGAAAAACCTTTTTAAGCTTCCGTACTGTTCTGGTTACGTTTTATGACCTCAAAGTGCCCACTGAAATGGAATGACAGCCTAAACCCCCCTCACATATTTAGAGGAAGATTTTGTACCATCACAAGAATATGGTTTTGCTTATTTATTTATTTATTTATTTATTTATTTATTTGTTTGTTTGTTTGTTTGTTTGTTTGTTTATTTATTTATCCAACTGATTTGGAAAGTTGCCAGAAATTTGATTACCTCATACAGTGATTATGTAGACTGAACAGAACTGACAGACTGACACATTTTTTGTTTGTTTGTTTGTTTCCATGTCCTATAAGCACATAAGAGGTGTATTAAGACCAGTGCCATCATAATGTGTGTCTGATCAAAACTGCACTGCACGTCCTCCAGTCTGTTAAACTGATATTTGATACCCATATTTTCATATTAATTTCACATTATAAGAGAGTTCATCATTTCGTAAAACTGTATAACAAATGAGTGATGGGACATGTGTTGGGTGACTTTGTCTCTTTCATGCTTTATGATTTTCCCTGTCAAAAAAATGCACGTTATTAATCATTTGAATCCTAAATGTTAGTCTTAGTGTACGTAGGTGCATGAAGCAAGATAGAAGTCTCTGATCCAGCAGTGAGCAATGAGCCCGTCCTTACTTCTAGCTTGAATGTGCAAAACCTTATTACTCATGACTGTATTGGATTGTTTGTCTTTTTATTATTATTATTTATTCTTGATTTTTTTAGGCTTTCAACTGTCTTTTTTATGTCAGTGACCTTTATTTTATACCTGTTCTAACTATAGTTAAAAATATAATTCTCATTATTATTATTATTATTATTATTATTATTGTTGTTGTTGTTGTTGTTGTTGTTGTTGTTGTTGTTGTTGTTATTACCAAAATAGTAATCTGAACATTACTTTCTTTTTTCCCTTTATGTTTTCCTTACAGAGGGGAACACTTTGCAGTGAAATGCCCAGTTATTCAGCATGAGGCCAGCGGGAGCAGAGCTGCTCGCTACAGCGTGTGTGGTGATTAATCATGCGGTGACTGTGCGTCTCTCGGGCCTGTCAACTACTCTGGCCGCATGAGGTCCAGTAACATCTGGGGATTTCTGGGGACATCGCTGGGTGACCATGGCCCATTTGTCTCCCAGGGACAGCAACCAGACGTGCCGCCTCAATCTCACATCACCCCCCACCCACCCATTTCTTAGCCTTTGGAGTCCCTGAAGACCCAACTTAGACTAAAGGTGTACACTCTTATTACATGACACATAACACTCTGAGGAACTGTGAACAGAAGAAGGCAATGTCTTGGGGCTGTGCACCAATGACAATAACAACTGGGGTTGGTAATGTGCCTGTTGGTGAGCTATCAAGAAGAACAACAACCTGCTGGGTGTGGGAATAAGACTTGACACATTGCTTTACAGGGAACAGCTTAAGACAGGGGAACAACTTGAAAACATAGCAACAAACGCACAAAAGTGCCACAAGAGTACAATGATAAAATAGATAAATATCAAAGTTGTTCTTAAAGCAGCACATCAGAGTGAAAGTGCCAGCAATATGCACCAAGTGCATCTATAAAAGAGAGTAATCCGAAGCATTGACAGTGGTATATCTTCTTTTGCGGGGCTGTAGAGGCACAGATCAGTGTCACTTAAAATAGCTACATCTTTTAACAAAACAAACAAGGCCCTGTCCAAGCCTAAATCATCTTGGTGTCACAGATATACCAGGCTGTACTCTCGCATGATACTGAGCTGCACAGACAATTGTACTTGGAAGTAGGTGTTATTATTTTTAAACAAGACCTGTAGATTCTATGAAACATCCTGCTTCAACTGCAGCAACTAAAATTTCAATGTAAACTATATCCTCCTACTCAGTTAATATCAGAAATTATGTGCTATTTAGATTGCTTTGTTTATATAACAATTCACTGCCATAACTGGCTTCATCAAAAATCCATATTTAAATGCGTTCAGCGGATGTGACCTAAATACCAGATTGTGAAATATGCAAAGCAAGATTTTAGAAGCAAATGCTTCCAGTGGGCAGACAACCATTAAAACAATCTGCTGAATTACTCTTGCAATTACTCCACAGAATGTTTCACTTCAGGCGCTGTGTCCTCTAGCTTATTTTGTAAACATGAACCTGATTATATCTGTGGTACAAACCTAGTGATTCACAGTAAATCAATTCAGGAGAGATAAGATGAATCAGCAGCGATGAAGTTAATGCAGATGAGGTATTTTAAGCATAAAAGAATCAGCTGATTATGCAGTGATCCCTGTGTCTGTTCCAGGAAGCTGCTGTACCCTGTGCTTTGCTCCCCTCTGTCCCTATCTGACGACATGATGAATGACTGCCAGAGGGAAAGCATAATAAATGCAGCCGGGGCAGGTCTGACATAAAGGAATCATGGGATATAAATTCAGTGGATTTGTTCACTGAGTGCGTTCCGGTTTTGTTCTTCTGTCCCCTTAGCTGGGAGTGCAAGTGGTGGGTCTATTGAGAGTTGGTGGTGGCAGATTTAAGGGCCTGCTTCCTGTGTGACATTTGACAGGTGGTGACTCACACGCATTGTTTTTCAGAGGCTAAGATTTGACGTTTTTAATCCTCCTTAAATCAGTGCCACTGGACTTTCCTAGGCACATGCACAGACACAAACAGCAGCATAAACCCACTCTCTTCTACTCAGACACATGGCTCTCAGTGACTTAGCTGAGTGTGATGGGATTAGCATGGCCCTGGTGAAACTTTAGTGGAGGCCACATGGCTATAGACACTAATCTGTAATGTGAAGGTCAGTATATTTCAGTAAATAAGTTATTCTCATACATTATACAGGAAAATACAAACCTTTAAAAAATAATGCACAAACTTATTTTCCAATGTATACAACTTATTATTTTATGTCTAAATGCAGAATAATAATGAGCAAATAGAGGTTAAACTAGGTCAAGGTAACTGGGTCAAGTGGGCTTGGGATAGATGGTTTTGTGTTTTCAGGCAGGGGTTTGAATCCCTGTTGAATGCTGCATTTATTTGTGTTTTCTCAACAATGTTTGGAGTGTTTAAGATGAAGATTTAACTCGGGCATTTCCCTGTTCAGACCAAACAACTTCAACTTTAACTCATCTAGCTTGTTAAATGAAAATTCATTTATAAGTGTGTGCATGCAAACCTTGCATAAATTCATCATACTGTTCCCAAAACAGCACTTAGGGACACATGCTCATGTTGGTCTGCTCATAGCTCTAATATTGCTATTGTCACTGGTGCTAAAGGGGACATGTTCATTGCACTTGAATTGCTTGATTTAAAGCATTTATAAGCACTTCATAAAATGATGCAGAATTAATTGATTTCAACTATAAAGCTTAAATCTCACAGTTGGTAAGAATTCTGGAATAGTTGTCTTTTCATCGTCTTTTCACTAGGCTTCACTTGGTGGATGTGATCTGATTTTCAAGGCTTTTTTAGGGCTACGGCTACATATGGTACAGATCAACTGTCTCCTATAGATTAAATTTGACAGAAACTAAACAGAACCCACTGACTGTTTCTAGATTGAATTAGTGAAAGTTGATTTTTTTTCCCTTTCTTTACTTACAAATTTAACTTACAAACGTACACACAGAAGCTTCAACACACAGACGCTTTAGCACTGAGATTTGTGTTGTCTTTCTTGGCACATAACCTTCTTCCTTGCCTAGCTAAACTATCAAGGTATCCTGCACTAGGAAACTAAATATACCACTGGATGAAACTATGATATAAATGATATCCAAATGTGACATTTCCTGCACTTCACTGGTTCTTTAAAATTTAAGGCCCATATGTTAAAATCTTCTTTATGCCAATATCTTTGATGCTTCAGTTGGATGAATAATTAATATGCTATCCTATCAATACTAACAAAACTTCATTTTATTTATTGTATTTTTTAATCCACATTCCTACTGGAGTGAACTGAGCTGAGGGACTATACGTGATTGCTTGGTCAGCCATGTTCAGTTTGATAACAGTCTTAGTGAAGACACAAGGTCATATGGAAGATGTTCTTTCTGACTGAATTAGCACGGCAAACAAGAGCAAGAGGCTGTTTGAATTAAACAGCTCTTTTGTTATGGGGCCAATTTTACAGAGATAAAAAGGGATTTGCAAAAGTTTTAAAGATCTGTTAAGGTGATCTTTTTTTCAGTGTGTTTATTGAATAAAGCTCTGTGTTCATTCATCAGAGCAACAAACCTTGAGTACTAAACAAAGATTTGGATAGCCATATCCTAGCAAAATGTGGTAAGAAAAAAGTGTGGCAAAATTTGAAATTGAATTGAGGACAATAAACGCAAACAGCATTAGTTGATTAGTTGTTAACAATAGTTATTTAATCAAAGTCTGCAAATGTTGAAATTTGAAAAATCAGTTTACAGACTTTGGTTAAAGTTATGAAGAATTTTAAATGCTTTGGGGTTGACTTGTGGAAAACTATATTGTATTTAAATAACTTCAGTAAATCATATCATCTTTCAGCAAATACCTCCAAATGCTATAATATGCCAGAAGAACAACCCAAAACGCGTCCGTTTGTATGTGTAAAAAGCATTAGCAGCGTCTGTATTACAGTGTGAGTATTAATATCATTTTGTAGTAAATAGTTCTGTGAAAAATAAACACATGAAATGGTTGACATTTTCACATGTTTGGACAAATGCTTGATACTCATTAAATTATACATATAGAAAATGACAATAAACAACAACAACAAAAACAACACACCTGACTGAAATAATAATTTTAAAAAAACTTTACAAATTTAACATCCCTGCGCCTTTGAAGAAACATTGAGCCTGTGAGGTCCGGCACCTACAGTTTATGTCCATATCCCTGTTGCTTTGCTGTCTAAGGGACTGGGCAGCTTGCAGTCATTGATTGAGCAAAGAAATTTGCATTATGTCAAAGGCTGCCTCAAAATAATAATAGGACATATTTCCAAAAGTTGAAATTGAACCAGAAATTGACCTTTCAACACAATAATAAGATGAGTAACAAATCAACCAAGGCATGGCTCCAAGGAGTAAATTGGTTGTTTTGAAAAGACCATATCAAAATAAGCCCATATTTAAATCCCAGTTAAATGTTATTTCAGTGGTATAATCAAGAGAACCCTTAAATATCTTGCAGAAGAAATTGCATGCAATTGGGAATTTTCAAGGAAGAGACTTCAGTCAATTCTGGTGTTTCTAAACTGGCCATAGGTGTTTCTCTGTATCCCCCCTGTGATATTCCCAGCCTGCTAGGTTTACCCGTCCTTTCACCCTGTGATAGTTGGCGTGGGCTCCAAACTATCATGTTTAAATGATTTTGCTTGACACTGGATCAAACAATTGCTCACATGAACAAAAAAGCTGGTTTGCAATTGATGTACTTTCTTTTAAGATGACTGTATATGGTAATAGTGCTTAGTGTTTGCATAGCTCATAACCTCCAGTTATAGCATTTATTATGGTATATGACAGTGTCCTATCTGTTAAGACACACTTGTATTCATTTATTATTATTTTTTTATCTTTTTTGTTCTTTTTAGTGCCATTGTTCAAGATACAGGCTAAGGTGAATGGCAATCAGATGTTGCTGTCCTTGGTGCTGAATTTGCAAGCAACTCAATGCACAGCTAAACAAAAACAAATTGTGTTGTGTCTTGTTCCAGTGCTGCTGACTGACAGAGGATGCAAACAATATAATGTACAAGTATACTGAAATGGGAGAATAGAGAATAACTTTTTTATGCTAAAATATGAATGTTGATATAGAGATTTATGTTATGGAAGGCACCAAGATTGCAGGGTGCGAAAGATCAATACAAAGAAAAGAAAAGTATGAAGGTTCTTATCTTATTCAGTTGTTAGTCATGCAGGTAAACAAACTGGCCTTTTTAAGCACTCTCTCCTAAATATAATGGACTGAATATTCATCTAGAGTGCTTAACACATAGACTGTATAGTAAATCTTGTCTTTTTATATTCTGATACAAATATTACACACATGCACACATAGATACGATAAACAAATGCTGTCTCTTTCGCTCACACACACACACACACACACACACACACACACACACACACACACACTTGATATGGCTCTGCTTAGTTTGGCAGGGCCTTCGTCACTGTGAAAGACCTGTTGTCTCTGGGCACCAGTAGAAATGACTGCCCTTTCATTAATCTCCCTGTCCACAGTGAAGACCTCCCCTAATTACAGCCATTGTTTACCTTTGCGCTGGCACGCCCATTGAATTATTGATGGCTGCCCTGCCCCAGTCAGTTTAAAGGCCTCTCCAATAGGCACACAGCAGCCAATAGACTGCCAACACATACCTAGTGTGTCCTGTATGACAGCAAACTGAATTATTATGCTAATAGTAATTTTCTTTTTTATTTATATATTTACGCTGTAATCTCAGGCATAGAAAGGCATGCCATCAGTGCATGATTTGCTATAGAGGTGCTTATGCTTGTGATACATCCTAATTTTGTATTATTAGTGGATCCTCAGTTTTGTTATATTATTTTTGCAGATTTGTTTTAAAACAAACATTGTTGTCAAATCCAATTCTTCAAGGTTATATTTTTAAAAATGTACTGAATAAACAAATGACCCTTGGAATTATTCACATCAAATGGCTACCACTGGCGGTCATCCTTAGTGTTTATTACATGAATTGAACTGCTTCAGAAGTATAATACAAGTCACATCCAATTTGCGAAACCTGCCTTCAGTGGCCCATTATAACCCTCTAATGGCATGCATATATTAAATCCCTCTATCTCCACTGCAAATAAAAAAAGCAACTGAGACCAAACCAAATCCATGAATGATTACCCCCAACAATAAGTAAATCTGCAGAACTAAAATTCAATTTTCAGCAATCCCACAGTCCTAGTGCTAGACGCCATTCAAAGCTCATGAGGATTTGGACTTAAGGCGACTTAGAGGTGATTTATTCAGTAACCCAAATGGCTATGCTAGGAAGGGAATAAACGCTCAGGCCTTTACAGAGAGAACCTGTCTCTGTGTCATGACTTACTGTAGCTAGACAAGGTAGGGTGCCGACTTGTATCAGATTGCTTGGGATTTTGTTCCCCTGTGTATTTGCAGTGTTCACACCCCTTCATGTCACACAGTTCTCTCTCACTGCTGGCTGTAAAAGAACAAAACGACGAATCCTAAATGTCAGAGTCATTTCAGATATATCTGACGTGGCTGTTTAGTGCAATTATGCTTTTGTTCTGTTCTATAATAGAATCAAATTCTGTGAACTAACTCACTGGGCAATAACATCTTTTGGTCATTAATTTTGTTAATTACTTAATTATTATTATTTTCTGAACATCAAAATATTGTATCAAAACAAGAGTGATGAAATTGGATAAGACTGTCAATTGCATTTTAGGTCACTGTTTGCATGGGAGGGTTCGTGAGGATGTGCACTTTTTGAATGAGGAAACTTTGGCAGGTCACCAATGTTTTAATACAGTTTAAAAGTGCTGTTTGAAGGCTTGGCTGTAAAGGCAAGGTTAAAACTTGGTTTATGGTTACTGTAGGTTCAGGGAAGACTGTTTTATGAGAAAAAAGAACGTCCTCACTAATATAGTCTAATGTGTGTGTGCTCAACATGATTTTTTTTAGGACGATCTATATTTAACTACACACTGTACTGTAACAGTTAGATATTCACTGAGAGCACAGACCAGAATAACAATATAAAAAATCTGCAGTTGTAAAACAAATGAATGTATAAAAGCTCTTGGCTGCTAGAATTTATTCATTTATTTATTTATTTATTTATTTATTTTTTGCAAAAGCAACCCAGTCTTAAAATAAACATAACATGTAAGACACATATCCACCCAATCTCCCAGTGAAGTAGGCTACATGTGTTTTTCTTTTGTCTGTTTTTTTAAAGAAAGAATGAAAATAAGTATAAGTTGCTGAACTATAGGAAGTGTTAAAAGCCTTGAAAATAAATGAAGTGAGTAGCATAATACCACTTTTCATAAAGGTTGATAGCTGCGACATGTTCCCTTTCCTGGATTGTTTTCAGTCAAATGAGTTTGATCATTAATAAAATTTAAGGTTAAAATATGTAAAAATGGTGCACA
>NW_024583629.1:43144-57796 GCF_018398535.1 Haplochromis burtoni
GGCAAACAGGGTGGGTATGCTGCATGTGCTGTATATATTTCAGCCAACAAGAATATTTATAATATTAAATTGACTCACTCAGAATTAGAGCTTAGGTTTAGGTGCATTTTTTAGAGTCTGTGTGGATGCAGTATATCTGGTTGTCTATTTCTGTTCACATGCACACAATATTTCTGTTCCCAAAAAGACACATTTTCTCATTTCTTCTTCTTCATATTCACAAGAACACGAAAAAATGGGTGGGTGCAGAATTGTTGTTATTACCAATCAGAGTCACATTTAATCCTGTGTATTTAAAGGTTATTTTTCAATATATCTATATTTATTCATGAATCTAATCAAAAACTGTTTCAAATGTGAAATGTTTCCACACATATAAACTTTTTGCTCTTGTAAATCAGAATGCATAAATGTATAAACACTAAAAAACAGAAAAAAGGAGGTTCATAGAAGCAGCTTGTTACATTACACATTAAAAAATATTACTTTTTTCTCATTTCCTTGGCAAAACATGGAACAAAAGGGTGGAAATGTATTATTGGTACTTTCTTTGTGATTTTAATTTAATTCAGAAGACAGAAGGAACAATGACATGGGAATTATATTGTGGTTTTATGATCTATGCATATCTCACTTTGAAATAAATGTGTTTGAAGTCAGCTGAAAGATCACTTTCTGCTGACTTTTATTATAAAATATATATAGTGTTTTTCAACATTTGTGGCTCCCATACATATTTATCTATCTTAGATATGCAAATTTCTAAGAGTAAATTCTGGTTATAGGGTCTTTTCTTGAATATCAGTAGTGAGATGCTAAGATGGGAGGTAGATCCTAAATAATAATAATAATGTACACTTTTATTGATCCCCGTGGGGAAATCCTTCTCTGCATTTAACCCATTCACTCAGTGAAGCAGTGGGCAGCCACCATTGCAGCGCCCGGGGAGCAGCGTGTGGGGATGGTACCGTGCTCAAGGGTACCTCAGGGTAGCCGTTCAGGGGATTCAAACCCCTGACCTTCCGATCATGGGCAACCGCTTTACCTACTGAGCTATCCCTTCCCCTCCTGTCATATTAGTTTTCGCAGGTGCTTTGCAACACTCTGTCACTCCAGTGAGAATGGTAAGCAAGCAACCACAGGCTCATGATGATGGTCATTTTAGCGTCAGCCATTTAGCTTCAGCCAATGGCTGAGGCAGAAGGGATGAAGAATAACAAGAACAATAAATGGAAAGGCTTGTCGAGTAGCATTAAAGTGTCACTTTCACAATGTGAATCACCACATCATTGAGAGGTCTAGAACCTGTTTCAGGAGAGACACAACATATATCTCTTTTATAGGTGAAACACCACAAGTACCATGTACACCTACAACTGCTGCAATTTAAAAACAGAAGACCAGGGAAATGACAATTTCATACAGATTAAACTTTACTTTTTCTAACATCCTGTTTTTTATTTATTTAGGGGTTGTTTTTTTTGTTTGTTTGGGTTTTTCTTTTTTTTTTTGCTTTGTTCAGGAGAGCAAAATTCTAAAATGTCAAAACAACCTGTGTTCAATGTCCAAATGCTTGACTGAAAACACATGTTTATGCCAGCCAGAGAGAAGTGAAGTGGAAAGATAATAATGCTAGCTTGATAAAATGTATTTCTTAAGTGTCACTCTTAGAATGTCAATCATCATCACACCAGGGCTTCAAGTGGCCGTTTCAGGATGGTTACATCACGGATGGTTTAACACTACAATTTTTATGATGAGTTCTACACTCATTATGTCTTTTTTTCCCTCTTCATCTCCTTTCTCATGTCCCTCAATTAGCCACCATTGAACAAAATGTTTACCTCGGCTGTATGGTTTTGTACGCCATTCTCAAACACTGCATTAAAAATAATCAATAACAATTATCTAATTATTGTTATCATTTGTTTTTTGAAGATTATGACTTTTGTAAATATTACAATGTTGCATTCATAGCTAAATTACAATATCGGTTTCTGGTAATTATTGATGAAACATTTCCATGATTCTAAAATCATGGAAATGTTTTATGATTATTTTGACAAAGGGGGTAGAAGAAAACATGGAGCTCAACTCAATTTCTGCTCTATTGTCATTGTTACCTGGCAACAACCAACTTGGACAAACCACATGCCCAATGAAGATGGATGATATACCTGCTTTTCACAGGTGAAAGCAAATTTTCTCTACTGCTATAGCCCTTTTTCCTCAAGTGGCTTCTGTCATCAAACAGTTCATTTTACACTGACAGTATAATTTAGTGTTTTATAAATCATTTGATGTTATTAAAACAAAAAGCAGCAAAGCTGAAGGGTTGTGCAGTCTGGCCCCATGACTCTATGGGAAAGAATCAGTTTTAAATTGCATTAACAGTCCAAACTGGCAGAACCCAAATTGATGATATATTTCACATCTGCATATAGTAAAAAGAACAATTGCATGTCATCACAGACTGTGTGTGGTAGTATGACAAGGGAGAGCAACAGAAAACAATTCAGTTGCCTGCCTAATCTAGTTTTTGTGGCTATTTGTTTTGTTTTGCAATGAAATGTGTTCAATCATTAAACTGTTTGTTTGTTTATTTGTTTGTTTTTAAGTGCACATTTATGTAATTTAAAATTACTTAAAGATAGTATATGATTTTAAACTGGCAGGTTTGTTAATAGTGACTCATTAGTTTCTTGCTTTATTCATGTACTTGATGATTGATCTTTTAAAGTCTGTGAGCCAAAGCTCAGATAACTCCAGGTTTATTTTCCCAGACTTGACAAAGCACCGTCCAAACCACAAAAGACAATATACACATTTCATTCTGTACATTTCCTTTGCTTTCAGGGTTTGTAACTAATGTCAACTTTAAAACTGCTACCACACACAAACACACACACAAAACTGTAAACTATATGTAAATAAAAGGAACTGTAATAGAATTCGATGTTGTTCTGCCACTACAGCATGTGCGACTTTTGTCTGAGCCACAAGTAGGAGTTGTAGTCAAATAAGAGAGGAAATAAAAGCCTAATTGACCTTTTTCAGATTATTTTGGATGAGAAACACCATGTGAACATTTCCCAGTTAAAAGAAACTGCATGGAGCACCCTGAAACATCAAAGCCCAAATATCTGTCAAAAATTACACCTACATTAATTGCTACTCGCTTTGCTTTGGCAGATAGATATTTGTGCCAAATCAATTATATGGTGTTGGTGGATCTTCAAAAGGAACTTTTTTTTTAAATTTGGTTTCATATAGTTGCCAAAAACTCATGACATCCATTGCTTTTTTATCTAAAGAGCAGTTGCAGGGCTTGCACGAGCTTTGAGGTTTTATAGGGATGCGTAGCTGTGTTGTTAGCATAATAATGAAAATTTATAATATGGTGGTGAAAGCCCAAGTTCAACCACTGAAACTGAGGTCTAAAACTGAACCATCGAGTATTCCTGGCAGACCTGGAAAGAAACTGCAAGTTAAGGAGTGAACTGCAATCTTGAAACAATCCAAATCAGAAAAAGGACTATGTAAATACATTTACATGTATGATTAGGTAAAGAAAGGGAGAAAAGAAAGTTTTGTTAAAGTATTTCTTCTGTATGGCAAAAGAAAAAAAATAGCAATATTTCACCTGGCTTCCTGTGGTTTGTCTCTCTCTCTCTCTCTTTTTTTTTTTGCAGTCCTTTGATAATAAGTTGTATTTAGCACAGACCTGTCTGCATTGTATTAATTAGAATTTTCTCCAAGGTTTTGTAGTTTGCCTGCATTCCTGTAAAAACAAACCAAACATCATTAACTAGCTTAAAAAGAAAGAAAAATAGATCTAGATACAGTTCGTTTAGTTTATGATGTATTCTCTTTTGTCAGAACAAATAAAAAACTGATGATGGCTGGCAAATGATGCACTAAAAAGAAAAATAAGCTACCACACTACAACAGACAACTACAACACTCTACAATTTAAATTATTATATGCAAACTCAAAGAACTAGGGAAAACAAAATTCAGGCAAGACCTCAGGTGCAGGCAATCCAGCACATAACAGCAGGGTCCAAGATGCTAGCATGTGGGGCATACATGAAACGTCATAACCAAGTGGCAAGCATAGTATACAGGAACATCTGTGCCGAATATGGCCTGGAAGTTCAAATTGGGACATGCCCCCATGGCCAACCATTTTTCTGCTAACTTTTTTGTGTTTTTTTGTGAATTAATAATACTGAAAACTCCTTATTGTGAAATGTATTTTATTTTAAAGAGGAGGAGTAAAAAGCCAAGGGATTTCATGATCAGGAGTCAATAAAAAGTCAGTTTAGTAGCTATGGAGGTTTGTATTTTCATTAATGAACTGTTAATTCTTTGTTATTATTTTGTGGTCTGGAGAGTAGTTTATTATAATATTTTGACAGAATGTCATTTTTGTTTTTAATTCTCCTCCCTTGAATTTTCTGAATAAATACTTAATAATAATAATAATAATAATAATAATAATAATAATAATAATAATAATAATAATATTTCTTTAGCCTTTTGTACGGTCTTACTTAAATCCCATAAATGGGAATTTTTTCCCAGTCTGTGACAAGACTAGACTTCAAGCATTTTTTAAAGCTGACCATCCCTATCTTTCATCAAATTCCTGCATTCATCATTCAGCAAGGGCAGAGTATTTCCATTTATTTTATACTGATTCCTCCTCCTAATGAATGACGCCACCAGTTCATTAATTTTTGCAAGAAATAAATCACACCCACTGTCTGTGTGCCCATTTGTAATCTCTTCACTCCAATCAGTCCCTCCTAGAGCTATTTCAAATTTTGCTGCTGGCTCTTTGGGACATGGTACATTATTCAATGTTATTCTATACATTGTTCTAGTAGGCTATTGTATCAATTAAAACAGTCAGTGATCTGTTTGAATTAATTCATTCTTTACATTCCAGTTAATATTAAAGTCACCCATAATGATTACTTTGTCATTTAAATCACAGTGGTTAAAAGTTTGTTTTTAGTAGTCAAAAAAAATCATGAAGGTTTATGATATATGCAATATAAAATAAAGTAAAATATTTCATTAGAAATATTTGACCAGATATTTAATATTTTACTAGAAAGGGTAATGATCATTGGGTGTTCTTGAAGGACATGTGATAGAGTTGCTGGCTTTCCCAGGCCAAGTAGACATTTAGTTATACAAAACTGTCTTACTGACAGCAAGATTATCATAGCAATGAGTAATATTATAACACAGTTTCACAGGGTAAAGTGAGATATAGATTTAGGTGGCTGAGAAAGCCTAGATGATAAAGACAACACACAGACAGTACCTGCCAGACGTGTATGAGCAGGTAGCCCTCTTGCATCCTCTTATCTTGCACCAGATTCTTGCATCTGAAATTCCTGTGTCTTCTCCTGTGCTACCGTGATATATTTATTGTCAGTGTGCTAAATAGAGCTCCAGCCCATAAAAACAAAAGCAAATGGTTGATCTAGTCGAACCCTTATTCTTTCCAATTGAATACAATTAACCTAGCCCAGAAAAATAAGCTCTCACCTAAATCTTGTTTTCTTTCTTTTTCAGTTGGTAGGTGTGCTGAGAACTACAACCACCATCATGTAGAGAGTTCCCCAAAGTTTGATTCTGTCCATCTGGACGTAGCTTCATCTGGACGTAGTTCCAGATGAACAGAAATAACCTTTGGGGATTTACTTACTTTGATGAATGAACATACATCAAGACATGTAGAGTTTTACTTTGTGAATGGTGATTCGCTGTTGTGTAACTAGTTTTCCAAGATAAGCAACATGGTGATCACTGGAGCACATTATGTCAAATAGTGGCACACGCTTGTATTGGCACTCAGCAGATCTGTTGATTATGGCATGATTAATGCCTATGGCTGTACTCTGAAACACTTCTTATGTTCATGTTTAAAATATGACCCACTTCTGTAGAGATCATTTATCCTCATTTATCGGATAGTGGGGAAGCTGAACCAGTCTGCTCTGTGTTCTGACTCTTTTCCTTTACCTCACACTGCATTGACAGCATTTGTTCAGCAATTTTTGTAACCAAACTTGACACGTTAAAAGGATATTGGCAAGTCCTGTTGACCTCAGAGTTTCAGACACCTTTGTTTTTTTTCTTTGATTTTTATGCCAGAACGTTTTATACAATACACACCGATGTACTTTAGCTAAAACTGTTGGGTACCTTACTGATTTAAAGATGCACTCTAGTAAGTGGATAGACCAGGCTGCCAACTTGAAGGGAGTCTTCTGTTGGCCAAATGGCTCTCAGCCTTTCTAAATGTGAATTTCGCCAAAGTTTAAGTTATGTTGTCCTTTCAAGTCCTTACTACTCAATATGCCGTATTTTCCACACTATAAGGCGCACTTAAAATCCTTTCATTTTCTCAAAACTCGACAGTGCGCCTTATAATCCAGTGCACCTTATGTATGAATCCTGGTTGTGCATACTGACCTCGAATCGATTTTATGTGGTACACGGGACTCAAAAATCTGTCAAAAAATGTTTTAGTACGACTTTGGTAAGCTACGAAGCCGCAGCTTGATGGATTGCCGAGCATTACAGCTACCGTAGTCAGGAGCCGCGTGGAGTAATCTGGTTCCAAAACTCTGTTTAATGTCCCAAAGTCAAACGAACACTGCAGCATCACTGAGAGTTAAAAACTGTCTAAATTCTTTCATCTTTAATAAAATGATCAGTTGCTGCTTTACCAGGTGTAACAATTAAGTTTAACATCCAGGCATCCATGAAAACAGAATTTATTAAATTTAACGGAGTTAGAAGTTAGCAGGAAGTTAGCTCGCTAGTTTCCACCTAAACATGATATGCCATGTTCTGACTGAGAGATTTCAGAAAAAATGTACGTACAGCTCTGCTATCACTTCCAACATAAATGAAGACAGAAAACAAAATAGCAGTGACGTTTGTAGGGTTACTGAAGTTGGACTAGCTGGTATATAATGATGTGCTACTGATCGCTAGCGACACTATGGAAGCCCGTTTCCGCCCAAAAAAAAAAAAAAAAAAAAAAGATCCATGACTCGAAATTTTGAGTTATTTTCTCGAAATTTCGAGTTATTTCTCAAAATTCGGACTTATTAACTCGAAATTTTGAGTTATTAACTCGAAATTTTGAGAAAAATAACTCGAAATTTTGAGTTATTAACTCAAAATTTTGAGAAAATAACTCAAAATTTCGAGTTAGCGCTGCCAATAAGAAATCTACGTGGCTGATGTCATTTCCTTGTTACCCGGAAGGATATGGCGCAAAGGGGTGCGCACTCAAAACTGGATCGTGTCGTGAGCTACTGTATTAACAACAAATGGCGCCAGGTTCTTCAGTTTTGAATGCCTTCCTACAAATGATAACTGGATAAAAGGTATATAAAAACAGTGTGACAGCGATTGTTACATACAAAGTTGAATAGAATGCAACGTGAGGGTTAACCAAAGGTACCTATAAGGTTTCTGTTACACGCTAATGACACCTGTTACGTCTGATGAAACAGACGTTTTGCTGAAAGCATGCGTAATAAGTGTACAGCACTGTATAAAACAAAATCACAAATCACCCAAAACAGGGAATATGACTGACAACTATATAAATAAGGAACAAAACCAATAAAACTGTAACCAGACAACTGAGAAAATGTGGGATTGACTGTATTGTGATGCTGATTGTAGTTACAGTGCAAATGGACACTTAAAAATGCAGTTCCCACTTCTCCACCATAGTCAGAGCTCATAATGTAGGTAGGCACAGATACTTTGATGATAATATGGTGGCTTTATTTTAATTTTGTAATTTTAATTTACATCCTTCCTTACAGCATGGGAGACTTGACTGAATTCTTGAAACAAAGAGAAGTCTCTGAGGAAATTATACAGACCTTGGAGAATGAGAAGGTACTTAATTCCAACAAGATACTGGTTGAAATGCAACTTTTCCTCATTGTTCTTAAGTTAAAAATAGGATTGTATTTTCAAGGCTGGTTGTTTCAATAAATTAAATTATTTTTCCATCTTTAGATTGATGCCAGTGTCATAAGTCTAATGACAGATGAGGAGCTGAAGACTTATTTGCCATCATACGGTGATCGTCTAGCAGTATTTGGATTTTGCAGACGGAGGGGCAGCAGCCGCAAGTCAGCGCTTTTTGAACGGCTGAAATCCAAACTGTCCAAAAGAAAATTATCTGAAGAGGATGGCAGTAGCACACGGCAAGAAGAACATTCCCAAACAACCCATAAAAGAAATGCTCTGAAGAGAAATAGAAAAATAGAAATAGGATGGATGCATTATGATGAAGACACTGAGGTTTTCAAGCAGGTTAGAGCTAGACGAGGAGGAGGAACAAGAAAAATAGACATTTGCAAGGATGCCAAGAAAAGGGACATATTACAGGTTGCAACAGGCCTGTTCTTTCCAGATGGAGGAAACATTCAGGGGCCCTTAACAGATTTTGACTGTGATCTGAAGGATTATCAAGAGATGATAGTCGATGATGCATTGACAGTAGGAGAACTTTATCATGTCACAAAACTTAATATCCTCAGGTTCTACCTCACCACAAAGAAAAAACAAAATGACAGCCTTCAGAGCTCCAACCCAGGTTTGCATCCATCTTCAGAAATTGAAGCGAGTCCTCAAAACCAAACCTCTTCTTTTACTGTCACTACAGTCCAAACATCTGCTCCATTTGAAACAATCAGCCATGATGTGACATACATTGAAGACACTCCAAACGATAACCTTCCACAATCTTCCACGCAGTCTCTAAGCGCTAACACTTCTCACAGCAGTGACATTATTTTTGTTGGCCCCTTTTCTGACAGTGAGCCAATAAATTTGGATGACACCCTGATTTTTTCTCCACAACCTGGTCCATCCAGTGAGAGAGTGAGGAGAGTAGTGGTGGTCCACAGAGGGCAGGTAATGTCAGAGCTCATTTCACATTTTAGTGATAAGGACCTTGAAGATGTCGACATCAAAATCCAGGTCTTACTGCCTGATGGAACACCTGAAATGGCCCATGACGATGGGGGAGTTGTGAGAGATTGTCTTTCAGAATTCTGGAAAGAATTCTATGACCAGTGCACCACTGGAAACGTTTACAAAGTGCCCTTCTTAAGGCATGATCTTGGGCAACCGGAGTGGGAGAGTGTGGGCAGAATCATTGCATTTGGATGGGTTAGAGAGAAATATCTGCCTGTGAAAATTGCACCTGCCATTCTGGAACAAGCTGCCTTTGGATATGTAAAGAGTGATATTGTGGAGAATTTCCTTAAGTTCATGCCTGACTCTGAGCGTACAGTGTTAGAGGCGTGGCGATCAGACTTTAGCACCGTGGACCAAGAAGAACTTATAGACATACTTGATAACCACAGCTGCAGAAAGATACCAACAGCCTGCAATGCCACTGAAGTCCTATCCGGTTGTTCAGTCTGACGTCACTAGCCGCGTCTGGGTCTAAACTCCGCTGCAGGTCAAACGATCACTATGGCATTACTGAGAGTTGAAAAACTGTCTAAAGTCTTTCATCTTTAATAAAATGATCAGCGTTCTGCTCTACCAGGTGTAACAATTGAGTTTAACATCCAGGCATCCATGAAAACGGAATTTATGACATTTAACGGAGTTAGAAGTTAGCAGGGAGTTAGCTCGCTAGCTTCTATCTAAATACAATATAGCATGTCCTGACTGCGGGGTTTTGGAAACAAATTAAAACGTACAGCTCTGTTATCACTTCCAGCATAAATGAAGACAGAAAACTAAACAGCAGTGACGTTTGTAGGGTTACTGAAGTTGGGCTAGCTGGTATATAATGATGTGCTACGTGACCGCTAGCGACACAGCTATGTTAGCATAATATAAACAAGCTAACTTTTTTCCCACTCGATAAAAGTTAACGTGAGTGTTCTCGGTGGTCAGGAACAAATGTAATCGCATGGCAGGATGCTGTAAAAGGACCAAACTTCAGCCAGGAGAACAACTGAGATAATCCATCCACAATACGAGGTTAGTCATTCATATACTGCTGCATGGGCTGGGCTGTAGTTACATCCTAAGGTTTTAAAAACTGAGCTTAAATAAATGATTAGCGGTAATAAAAGCCGAGGGAGGTCAACAGTGATCACTGACTGTTTTAGGAGCTTTTTGAGATCAAATAGAAGAAAATACATAACATTAAACATGTTAACAACACAAAAGCCATATTAAACGCAGACTACTTTAGACCCGGAAGTAGGATTCGTCGCGTCATCACTGAACAACCGGATTGGAGCTTGCACACAAAACACTTGTCCAAGAGCCTGACTATGTTATTGAACAGTGGGCAAGAACACTCAGCACTGCATGGGAAAGCCTTTGTGATCTATCTTCAGTTTATGAAACCCTCCAACCAACTGTGAGAAAAGTTCTCAAGTGTCTCACTTTCCCTGAAACAATGACGGCTCACCAGAAGCTGATTCAGAAATATCTAACTACATATGTGAAGAATGCTGAGAAGGAACATTTGTGTTTGTTCCTCAGGTTTTGCACAGGTTCAGATTTACATCTGGGAAAGAACATCATCATTGGGTTTAACGAACTGAAAGGTTTCCAGAGACGACCTGTGGCACACACATGTGGGTGTGTACTGGAGCTGTCGATAAATTATGACAGCTATCCTGACTTCAGATCGGAGATGAACAGTGTGTTGGAATCAAATGTGTGGGTTATGGACATTATCTAAAGGTTTGATTCACGGACAATGGCTTAAAAGCCATTGTTGTTTTACAACAGATTATATTTGAGTTGTGAACTAAAACTAAAGTGTTCCCATGTGAATGTCACAGCAAAGGTTTCAGGTGTTTAAAAACTGAGTTCCAAGAAAAAGTCTTTGGTGAAATACCACTGTAATGCAATTTGAGGTACTTCTTTGTGTTTCTGTGTTTTCCTATTACAACTGAGGCAATATTTTTCTAAACACTTGTGAAATGCATTTCTGCAGAGGTCTCAAAGTGGCAGTCTGGAGACCATTTATAAGCATTCCCATTTCCTCAGTCAGCATGTGTGCATGTGAACAATGAAAGCAGTTTTCCCACCTTTTATTCAATTTTTCTATTATTTGAATCCAAAATCAACTTTAAAAAATGCATTAGGTTAATTTTAATTTGTCAAATTTTATTAATGTAATGTCACAAGATGACATGTATTGTAGTGGTTCACCAGAAAATTAGAGATTGAGACCCCTGCAATATGTAGTATATAGTACATGTAGGAGATATATGCAATATCTCCTACATGTTTTATCATCGTGCACACATTTTACAGTTTACAAGTCAGGTTTTACTATATCATTGTATTTTATTACAGTTATGTTTGTACAGTTCTGTTTAGCCATCTGGGTTATGGTGACTTTTGCTAAATTGAATGGCCATAAGGCACACCTATATGCTTTTATTTTGGATTTCTGTGAAATCAGCAATTGCTTAGCTGAAGGTTGATTTTTGGTTGGCTTTTCCTGATTTTTGTAATGGAAAAAAACCCTTGTGTATCATAGCCCCCTTTTTCAAAACTGCATAGCCAATGGGGTAGTTATTTAAAAGATATTTTCCTATATTTCGGTTTTCATGTTTGAGCCTAATGTATTTGCTTCATAGTGGTTTTAGACCACACGTTCTTATTCTTTAATTGTAGGATATTGTTATCAGATCTTGCCATATTATCCTCAATCTCTTTTTATTGTCCCATTCTTTTTGTATTTTTAATAATAATTGAATTTTTGCAAAACATATTGCATATTTTTGTTGAGTGTATTGTCGTACTTTTTCCAAGTCTTGTGCTTGCAATTAGATTTTTATAAGAATACTTTAAGGGTTTTTGTGTTACTGTAAATACAGTACAGTTATTTTGTTTTAAGATAAGATGATGGCAAAAGATCTGTGTTTTATAATAAAGTGTTCAATGAGACAAATTACATCTTTCATTTTGGTAATTTCTGGGTTTTTATTATTCTGAGGCGCAATCTGAAAAAAAAAAAAAAACATAGGTCCATAAATCTCACTCAGTTAGGTTATCCATATGCTAAAAAATATATAATTATACTGCCCATAATCAGGAAAACAGTCAGTATATATAAAAAGTCTCAGCAGTGAAAAAAATGACAGTGAAAAAAAAAATTTACTGCTACATAACCAGATATTTCAAAACATCAATAATTACTCAAATAAAAAGAAAGATGAAAAAGCATATTTACAAAAAGTTGAAATCATAATTCCAAGGTGACATGCGCTGCATATCCTCCAAATAGCAGGTCTAACAGACATTATGTTTACATATGTTTTAATAATAAGGCTTTTAAAACAAAAAATTGGTTTGTTAATTGAAATAAACCATCCAAAAAAAAAAAAAACCCTCCAAAAATTAAATACAATTTTTATAGCCTTTTTCAATTGGCCCTGTTTGTGAAATACATTTTCAGGCCCTCAAAACCCATGTATGTGTGCCCCAAAAACGACAACCATCCAAAAATTAATAACTCATAAAAGTTTACAGTTTAAATATGAAAATACAGCATTAAAAATGCATAACGATGTCTAACCTTTAAGGCAAAAGCTCCAACTCAGTAAGCATCAACTGCCTTAGCTTTACATACAGATCCACTGTATGAAACACATCATCTGAGAAGTCCAGGTTATGTTCTGACATGAGTTCTACACAGAGATGAAAGACATCCTCTTCACATGGAAAGTCTTTGAACACGCATTCTTCAAGGCAGGCTTCAACTTTTGTCCATATTGACATGTTTGAGACAGTCCCTCGCGCCATAAATGTCTGGGAGGGCATACATAAAAGATGGTCGGCCATGAGGACTTCGGGAGTTGTGGACTGGGCGCATTCTGTGGTCATTCCAGGCCAAAGCAACTTCATTTAATTCTTCCTAGATGAAAACAAAATGAACAAAAGAAACATTTTCAGGCATACAATATGAAAATGTTAATGTACAAAAGCACAACTAACTTCTACATTGATTTTCTTAGCTTACACACCATTAATGTAGCTTTGAGCTACATTAATGATATCTATCTGTATATATATATACACATACCTATATACATATACACACACACACACATATATATCATGAACAGACAGATACTTATTTACTTAGTTTTGACCCACCAAAAATGCTAACCGAGTACAGAGACAGGCCTAAACACATATAAATAATCAATGTGTTATAATGTATAATTGTGTTCCTTGATATATATGTGGAATTTTTTTTTTAACAAAAGTTTTTTTTTAAAAAGCACTCTACTTTTCATGTGTACTTTAATATATCTGATGTTTCTATAACATGCAAAGGCCGTGTGAGTTGTTACAAATTAAACAGTTACAATACAAGTCATTTACACAATCACCTATGTAAACTCACCTGTATAATGTGAAGAAAACAGAACTAGACCAATGATTTGTCGAAGAAAGAGTCTGAGAAGTGGCCATCCTCTCTTAGTTTATCAAATAGTTCAATCCAGTACTGGATACACTGGCTTCGTAAGATTAGCCACCATCTTTCAATGCGTTGATTTCCTGTACGTGACGTGCTCTTTTTCTGGTTCATTGTCTGTAAAGTGCAAAAATCGTTGCATGTGAGCCTCATGGATGTTTTCTGTTCCTAGCTCTAATCTCACTCGATCAGGGTAACCACCTTGTTGAATCACGGCATCCATAAAGTAGCCAGCAATTACTCTCAGGTCATTATTTGTCTTGTAAGCGTCTAGCCTTATTACACTCCTTGAAAAGCCATCAATGCATCCACTGATTGCAATCCCAAATGGCTTCAGCTTATCGTAGACGTCGATATGCCATACATAGTTGGGGCCTCTGCTATGATACACTCGCCTCCGCAGTCGTCTACGTGACCTCAAATCCACATCTTCTCCATCAAATAAATGGAGCAGAAGACAAACGGTTTCTCTGTCAGTAACAGTGCCATTCATCCAACACTTCTGGTGCATCCAACGATACCCATGACACTGTCCTGAGGTTGCCAATTGTGCTTGTATAAAAGCTGCCACTTCTTCCACCTCTGTTTTGTTCTTTCTGCGCCAAAGTCGGTTGTTGTGTAAAATCCTTTCAAGTGTACGAAGGCTGATAGTAATGGCATGTGATTCAGCTAATAACGCAAGAATCTCCTCATTTTTGAAGCCACGCTTAAAATACTCAGCAATTTGTGAATTCATGACCCGTATCTGTAATACTGTTAGCATTTCTGTAGCATTTGTAGCTGAGGGCTTCAGCTTCCGGGTAACACAGAAATGACGTCATTCACGTAGATTATGTAGATTAAGAGTTATTTTCTTGAAATTTCAAGTTATTTTTCTCATAATTTCGAGTTGCTAAGTCGAAAATTCGAGTTACTAAGTCGAAATTTGGAGAAAGATAATTCAAAATTTCGAGTTAAGTATCCTTTTCTTTTTTTTTTAGTGGCAGAAACGGGCTTCCATAGTTTACTGTACATTTCCAATTTATCAAGCATTTGTACATTTTGTATTGTCCTGCTCATTCCTCTTATTTGATCTTTCATTAAAAGCTTGATGTTCTAATCAGATTTCATTTTCTTTACCT
>NW_024583630.1:0-15737 GCF_018398535.1 Haplochromis burtoni
GAGGCGCAGCCAAGAAAGCTGTAGTCCGCGTCTGTGAATACCCGTGTGTACACCTGTGTGCATACCTGTGTGGATCAGCATGCTTGCATTCCAAAGGTTTCTCCATGTAACGATCTGCTAGGGAGTGTGGGGAGCCACAGCCCCGTCCTCCAGGGTATGAAGCGGGTATGGAGGAGATCAAAACTCCAGACATCCAGAGGCCCCCAGAACACAAGAGACCAAGGAAGACCAACAGAGGGGCAGCCGCGCCACTGTCCCAGTAAGAGCTGAGGAGAGTCCCAAACCTGGAGGGCCTGAGATGTCCCCAGAGAGGTGGCGTCTGAACCCAACCTGACATATAGACACAGACATACAGGCACACACATATACAAACATCCATTCCCACCCTCATGCTCTCATATGCACTTACTCCACACTCAACCAACGTGGAGACAGACATAAAGAGACGCTGTACACACGATCACACTCCCCAAGCGTACTCTACGAACCGGGTCTAGGTGCCCTTGCCCCTGGAGGGGGGAACTGCACCCAGACCCAGGTGGTGTTACCCTTTTCCCTGCGGTGGGGGGAGGCAGACCGCCCCGACTCCGCAGCAGCAGGGAGGCCCCACACTCCAGACCGCAGTCGGACGGCCAACTCCTCCTCCTAGCCCCCCCGCTCCAGCAGGCCGCAGAGAACAGGGGTGAGAGAAGACTCCAAACCTCCCTCCACCCGCTCATTGTAGTGTTGATGCATGTGTGTTCTAAGGTGCATTTAAAACCCAGGAGGGCATGGAGCTACCTGCCAGAGAGCAGCAGGTAAGCGCATGGTCCCTCAATGTCTGTTGCCAAGTAATGTTGAACCAAGTCAGCGCACTTTGCTGAACTGCACCTGTGCAGATTCAGATGGAGCTGCAGTGTAATGATACACTCAAGGCAAAGTACGACACTGAATGGCCCTCGGTTTATTAGTTCCATCCTGAAGCAATGCCCAGCTCCGTCTACATGCGGCTCCAACCTTGTATATGCTTTCATTTATTTTTTCTGGGGTTTTGGCAGCATGTTCATATTTCTAACTTGCATAATTTTGACAGGATATATTTTTATGAAGAGCAAAATATTTAAAGTTAAAGTTTTTTTTAAGTTTATTTAATCTGGAATAATATTCCTGTCTGTTTTTATTCATATTTATGTTTAAAAAACATTGTTTTAGTGTTCAATAAATGTTTATCTTGTTTGGCCCGCGACCTAAAGTGTGCCTTGAGTTTTGGCCCCCTGTGCAATTGAAGTTTGACACCCCTGGTTTACAGCATCCTGCCATGCAATTCATTTGTCCCTAACCTCAGGAACCCTCATGTGAACTTTTATCGAGTGGAAAACAGTTATGCTCATCCTCCAGCTATCACTGTGTTTATATTAATCTAACATAGCTGTGTAGACTAACCACCATCATTATATACCAGCTAGCCCAACTTCAGTAACCCTACAAACGTCACTGCTGTTTAGTTTTCTGTCTTCATTTATGTTGGAAGTGATAGCAGAGCTGTACGTTTTAACTTTTGCTGTGGCGGTTAAGCTGCTGGATTTCAGCCAACGACACGACATACAATCATGTGGTGGCCTCTCTGGATCCACTGTCCACTCGGGTCTGGGTGATGGTACCACTCTCAAGCTCATGGAAAGTACGCTGTACTTGCTAGGAATGGATGATGGCGGATTCCTCTTCACTCACCTCTGCATCTGACAGTTACCGGCACCAGTGCAGCTGGCCTCAACCACTTCCCGCTACTAGCCTCGAACGATTACTATTCACTCGCAAAAGAAGCGGATTGCATTCTCTTGGCTACTGGGAGCTCTGGCATCCAGGCCATAGTTGGGACAGCATCTCCCGCACCCCCACCGATTTTCCCAGGGGCCTCCGACTCATCGATGGTGGCTAGCATCGTGGCACAGCAGAAAAGGGCTGTGGTTTTACCATCAGCATTTTAGTGCCCCAGCACGGTGCTGTCTGCCGCCTTGCAGATTTAAGGCCCAGGGAAACGAGCCTGCCAGCACTCTGTAGCAGCCGCAACCGCTGGTGATAAGGAAAGGCTGCTCTTCACAAAAGACTCACTCAGGGAAACATTTTCTGGTCAATTCATGCTCCCAGAAGAGCCTCAGGATCTCTTGTGTCATCTTTGCATACCTCCACAATGGTAGATTGTTTATCTTAAAAAATAAATGGAGATTTCCTGTGTACCATCAGAGAGAGCCCACTAGTGGTACAGGTACCACAGTTTGAGAAACACTGAGATAGATGATTAATTTGTTCAATACAATTTGTTAACAAGAATGTCTTCTTTGACTTCCCAGGCTCACCTTTAAAGTTTCTATTATATATTATCATTAAACTGACCTGCGTTATTCACATAGTGAAAATCATGTAAGAAGACAGTAAGCACAAAATAATAAATAGAGTTCTGGCCAGAAGTTCACATCCACTAATCATAGGAATGAATATAATGATAATTTGGAACTTTTAATGATTAATTTGACCTTAAAAATATGCAAGAACTTACTGTGGAAGTTGTAATTAATTGAGGATTTTCCAGTTTCAAAAGCATATGTTTGTGGTGCTCTTAGAAAGAGAATTGTAGAATTACAAGCCATTTGTAAATGGACCTTACATGAGTTTCTCAGACCTGTATCTCATCAACATAATCTATACTTGCCAAAATATCAAAATGTTATGGAGAAAACGTGTTTTTTTTGTCTAGAGTTAACATTGTGTGTTAACAAAAAGTTCCAAAAACGCACAATGTATCAAATGCAACAAAAAATTGATATATATTTTTATGATATATTAAATATATCATAAAAGTATATCTTAAACAACATAATGTAGCAAAACAAAATGTGTGGATTTTGTTATAAGGGTTATTAAACATCTCAGTTCCAAAAAAATCTGAATTTTCTGGCCTTTTTTTTGATGGGTTTGGTCTTACAAGCTAAATGCTTTTTTGGAGGAAAGGTTTTATAGTTGAACGATACAAAGCTGGAGCTATTTCACAACAATGACAAGAGATTTTTGAAAAATTAAATCTGAGGTTTCAAATTGAAGAACCGGGTGTCAAGCTGCAATAAAACGGTAGCATCATGGTCTATGGCAGTTTTATTGCCAGTGGTAATGGTAAATTAAAAAAATGGATGGAATTATGACAGAGGAGGACTACCTCCAGATTCTTGAACTTTAATTTGACTCAAATAAAACGTAGAGATAAATGTGGGAGGAGGCCGAAGTGCCCAGAGAGAACCCACACAAACACGGGGTGAACATGCAAACTCCACACAGAAAAATAGCTGCCTCTAGAACAGTGGTTCTTAACCTGGGTTCGATCGAACTCTAGGGGTTCGGTGAGTCGATCTCAGGGGTTCGGCAGAGCCTCCACCGTGACATGCACGGCTCATTTTGTGCACCAATAAAAAACATATCTATGTCTTGAATTTGAAAAAAATCACATTTTATTTTTCACTAAAGAGGGGTTCAGTGAAAGCGCATATGAAACTGGTGGGGTTCGGTACCTCCAACAAGGTTAAGAAACACTGCTCTAGAAGGATAGATATAGATATAAAAACAGCCAAAATAATGCCCCAAAGTGTTCTTGTAACTATGTCCTTTAATAATACTAATTATTACCATAATGATATAAGTGACATGTAGATAAATTATTTTATGCTGACAAAGCAACACAAATCAGAGAAATGTAAAGCAATCCTTACATCAGCAAATGATGAGACGTGAGCTCACACAATCTGTTCTGACCAGTGACATTTTTTTTCTTTTTATAATCAAAAGCACGCTCATGCTAAGATGTAGGAGAATGTGAACTATTTGATCAAAACTGAGATCTCTTATCAAACATGACATCACTAGTTTGCCACACTGTGTGAATGTGTTTTTTTTTTAAATTTCTTTTACAAAGGCTACAACTGAGTCAGACAACTAGACCATTTATAAACAGAAACTGAAAGAATGTTATCTGACATCAGATAATTTTGGATGCCTTGTGTGGATTGTTGTTTAACGGGTAATTGTTTTTGCAGTTTGTAGTTGTAGCACTTTATTGCAGATCAGGAATAATGTGGCAGCCAGTGTTGCTGTCTTTAATCAAACAAAGTAGGAAAGTATTAAAAATAAGTTGTAGTAAAATGTAGTATGTTATTTAATTACTCAACAGAAAAAGTAATTTGTTACACTATTCATTACATTACTTTCTTTTTCCCTCCATTAAATTACCTGTAAATCTTAAGTACAAGTTAACAACATAAACCTGATGCTACAGTCCAACTCATAAACAAAAAAACTGTTTCCTGATGAGGAAACCAGATACTATGACCTAATGGAAAACCCTAAAAACTGTGTTGAACCGTGGCGATAAAATCTGAGTAGAGATTCATGGAAAGGGGGCTATATAATCTTTCCTGTAGTGCTTACATGTGAAAGACAACTCAAAGAAAAGTTGAAAAACAGTTCAAAAAGACCTAATAACAATAGCCAGTTATTATACTTTAGAAACATGAACAGGAAGCTGCTCATCATTTCATTACCAGGAATGGAAGTAACAAGTTCGAAGAATCATTTCCACAATCGTAGGAACACAAAGTCTAACTTGATGGCATTACCTTGCCTCCAGTAACACTGTGAGGAATCTTGGGTATTAATGCATACAGTGGGGCAAAAAAGTATTTAGTCAGCCACCGATTGTGCAAGTTCCCCCACCTAAAATGATGACAGAGGTCAGTAATTTGCACCAGAGGTACACTTCAACTGTGAGAGACAGAATGTGAAAAAAAAATCCATGAATCCACATGGTAGGATTTGTAAAGAATTTATTCGTAAATCAGGGTGGAAAATAAGTATTTGGTCACCTCAAACAAGGAAAATCTCTGGCTCTCACAGACCTGTAACGTCTTCTGTAAGAAGCTTTTCTGTCCCCCACTCGTTACCTGTATGAATGGCACCTGTTTGAACTCATCATCTGTATAAAAGACACCTGTCCACAGCCTCAAACAGTCAGACTCCAAACTCCGCCATGGCCAAGACCAAAGAGCTTTCGAAGGACACCAGGAAAAGTATTGTAGACCTGCACCAGACTGGGAAGAGTGAATCTACAATAGGCAAGCAGCTTGGTGTGAAAAAATCAACTGTGGGAGCAATCATCAGAAAATGGAAGACATACAAGACCACTGATAATCTCCCTCGATCTGGGGCTCCACGCAAGATCTCATCCCGTGGGGTCAAAATGATCATGAGAACGGTGAGCAAAGATCCCAGAACCACACGGGGGGACCTGGTGAATGACCTGCAGAGAGCTGGGACCAAAGTAACAAAGGTCACCATCAGTAACACACTACAACGGACCTATAGTAAACGTTTGACCTCTGTTATTGCCAACAAAGGTTATGTTACAAAGTATTGAGTTGTATTTTTGTTATTGACCAAATACTTATTTTCCACCCTGATTTACGAATAAATTCTTTACAAATCCTACCATGTGAATTCATGGATTTTTTTTTTCACATTCTGTCTCTCACAGTTGAAGTGTACCTCTGGTGCAAATTACTGACCTCTGTCATCATTTTAGGTGGGGGAACTTGCACAATCGGTGGCTGACTAAATACTTTTTTGCCCCACTGTATGTCCTTCAATGTGCATACTAAGCAAAATTCTGGGACTGATTGTTTTAATTTGCACTAAATTAGAAACATCCTGTCTCGGAGTGACACTGACAAACTAGTTCTTTATCATATTATGCCGTTACATATTCCATATGTACGCGGGATGACCTCTTTAAGACACTCCGGCTAGCCCAGCCATGCCTCAAAGCTTACATAGAAAGCAGCTGTGCAAACGTGAAACCGGTGGTCATTTGATCTCCACGGGTTTTGTATGGAGGACCACAAGAGCCACGCACATCGAAATAAAGAAATAAAGACACGTGTGCAGACAGGATTAAATATCGACTTTTGGAAAGAAGGCACATCACAGGAGTCGAGGGAACTCACAGGGATTTATTGTTATGTAATATTCGTTTCACTGTAAATAAATGCACTGCTTTTTTGCACTAAGTCATGCATTTGGGTCCAATTTCCCCACATCCCCATTGTCTGCCACAGAGACCGTGACAGCAATAGTACATTCATGTACAGTGGAACCCCAACTTACGAAATTAATTAGTTCCTGAGAGTCTTTCGTAAGTCGAAAATTTTCGTAAGTCGAATCACCCATTGCACGTTTTGAGTGAGGCGATGCTGAACGATAGGCTATAGGCTAATTGCTAACTAGAACAACAATACATCGTTCAAGTGGAACAGCGAAGTGCAAGTACGGAAGCCAAGGGGTTGTCACATTATTCGGAAGGCATTGTGGGCATCGTAGGCTCAGCCAATCAGAGCCAGCCGATTTCATTACTCAGGCATTTTGCTGTTACACGGGCAGAAATATTGCCGTTCAGTGCCTTTGTAACTTGAATTTTTCGTGAAACAGGGTATTCGTAAGTCAGGGTTCCACTGTAGTTGTAAAAAGCATGACACTATATTAAGTAATTCAAAGTATTCAGAATATGTCAATCACACTGAGTAACTTAACGAAATACGTTACAAAGTACATTTGGGACATGTATTCTGTAATCTGTCGTGGAATACATTTTAAAAGTGATCTCCCAACACTGACAAGAAGGCACAAGTAACTACCACAGGAGATGCTCGGGAAATCACATAGGCAAGAGTGAGAAAACGGGTACAGAACTTGCAGACAGGATAGACTAAACAGAAACATGACTGCAGAAAAAAAATTTAACATTGAGACAAGACTGACTTCAAAGAGGGATAATACAAAAGGAAACTAGACACAAGAGGACAGGGAATGTAACAGAAAACCTAAGGCTAGATAGCAAACTGAGACCTAGGGATGCAAACAGAGCTCAAAACTATAACGACCAAAACTAGGACCTTTGCCTCAAAATATTAAATACACGAAAATCCAAAATCCAAAACCGAAAACACTGCGTACAAAACCCAGACTCATGGCAAATTCGTAATTATCAAGATGTCATACAACTGCCTGAAACACCTTTAGTTGATCCAAAATGCAGCAGCAAGAGCACTGACAGGGGCTAGAAAAAGAGAGCATATTTATCCTATACTGGCTTCTCTCTTTATTGGCTCTCTGTTAAATCCAATTCAAAATCCTGCCCAAAAATAACAACAACAAAACATCCAATTCAATTCAATTTTACTTATATAGTGCCTACTCACAACGACATTTACCTAAAGTAGCTTTATATCCGGTCTTTAAGTCTGATGTCATTAGCCATTCAATTCGTGAACAAATCGTTCAATCCAATCACTTTACTGACTCGTGAATCATGATTCACCAGCGCAAATGACTCACTGACTCATCCCTGTTGCTGTTATCAAACTAATTCCATTAGTAGAAATATATCTAGTTCATAATTAAAATCGTGGGGAAAAAATAACAGCCAGTTTCTTAACAAAAACATTTCTGCTCTGAACTAGAAGAAAAAACCCTGAGTAGAAGCTCACATCAAGACAATAGCTCCTCGGTTCACAGTAGCAGCGCTCTGCTAACAACACATTTGAGTTACTCACCCTCTCCCTTGCTGTGTTGAATCGTAGTGTAAGCGAATCACTCAGGACTCACTCACCCCCTCCTCCTGGCTCACAGCTTCTTCTTCTTCTTGGTTGTCTGTGACGGTTCTCAGTCATCCAGGTCATTGTAGTCTAAGGAGCTTGGAAAGAAAAGCGTCTGGACTTCTTTAAGTTACTTGAAGACGTTTCACCTCTCATCCGAGAAGCTTCTTCAGTTCTAAGGTCAACTGGTGGAGAGTCCCAGATATAAACCTAGTGGGAGTGTCCCCCCACAGAGGGACAAAAGGACCACCTGATGATCCTCTAATCGCCTGAGCCATGGTGTGAAACCCCACTTGGACCTGTCCAAGTGGGGCAGTGTGTGGAGTGTTGGAGCGAGTGCGGCTGAAGAGGAGTGCGTGTGTGCGGAGGAGCGGTGGCGGTGACTGAGTGGAAGAGGAAGCGTGTGTGTGGATTCCCCCCCCCCTTCTCTCCCTGGAGCCCTGGACCCCCTCCCAACTCACTGTACATATATTTTGCACAGCGGTAGAGAGCTTCTCTTTCATGGTCTGACAGCTGGGGAAGTGGCTCATCCCGCATCCTCTCACGTATCCTTGCCACCAATCCACTCCTGTGTCCACACATCGTGGGTGCTCCTTCTGTTGTCAATCCCACGAGTTTTTCCCAAGGCAGTCCCATCTCATTTACACATCTGGGTACCTCTTCATACAGATCTTGTCCTGTAGTCGTGCCATGCATCGGATGTAACGCCAAAAACTCTTCTGTTACGGTCAGGCTGGAGTCCACTCCACGAATGAAAATTGACAACTGGGCAATGTCAGTTGTGTCAGTGCTCTCATCCACAGCAAGGGAATATGCAATGAAATCTTTTCCCTTTTCCACAAGCTGTTCTTTTAGATTGGTGGACAGCTGGTCTACACGTTCAGCAACAGAGTTTCTGCTCAGGCTCACGTTTGAAAATAGTTGCCTTTTGTCTGGGCAGACTGCGTCACAAACTTTAAGCATACAGTTTTTGATAAACTCTCCCTCTCTAAATGGTCGGGCTGATTTTGCAACTTCTTCTGCCACAAGAAAACTCGCCTTGACAGCAGCCTCACTTTGTGATTTTGCTTTTGTGAACAGAGCCTGCCGGGACTTAAGACCTCGTTTTAATTCTTCCACCTTCTGTAGCCTTTGATCTGTGTCCATATTCTTATCTTTGTGTTTCTTAGAGGTTTCATAGTGCTGTCTTAGATTATATTCTTTCATTACAGCCACACTTTCTCCACACAGAAGACAAACAGGTTTGCCTTTTACCTCCATGAACATGTACTCTGCCTCCCACCTGGCTTGAAATACCCTGTGCTCACCGTACACCTTCCGTTTAGCCATTATTGGGGAGGGGAGTTGCTGCAAGTTGACATCTGCTCTGAATGCTAATGAATAATGAATGAATAATGAAGCCGAGCCCCGCTTCTGGCACTGCAGTGAGTTCGCGGGCTTCCGTTGTATTGTGGGGAATGGAGTATTGGTGCGTGCAAAACCCCAGCAGGCGGCTATGACCTGCGGGCCGATTCTAATACTAATCAAATATCATCCCAGGGGCCATAATAATTGCCAAATCTGGCCCACAGGCCTTGACTTTGACACATATGCTGTAAACGGACCAAACGTCAGTCAGGACAACAACTGAGATAATCCATCCACAATAGGAGGTTAGTCATTAATATACTGCTGCATGGGCTGGGCTGTAGTTACATCGTAAGGCTTTAAAAACGGAGCTTTAAAATGATTAGTAGTAGTAAAAACCGAGAGAAGCCAACATTGATCACTGACTGTTTTTAGGAACTTGTTGAGATTAAATAAAACAAGATACAGAGCATTAAAACACATTAAAAACACAACAGCCATATTAAATGCAGTGTACTTTGGCCTGGCTGCAGGATTCATCACGTCATCACTTAAAGACCGGATTGTAAGGCATAGACCCTACAATCATACAGACAGCCCCAACAATCAGACGGCCTCCTGTGAGCAAGAATTTTGGCTACTGGGGAAGGAAAAACACCCTTTTAACAGGAAGAAACCTTTGGCAGCTTCAGGCTCAGGGAGGGGCAGCAATCTGCCGCAACTGTTTAGAGTTGAGGGAAGGGAGACAGAACAAAGACATACTGTGGAAAAGAGACAGAGATTAATAATAACAAATAATTAAATGCAGAGTTGCACATAAAAACATATGTTAAGAAACAAAAAAGTGAGGGTAAAAGGCAACTGATGAAGAACTACAACTTCTGAAGTCCCCAGCAGCCTAGACCTATCGCAACGTAGGTAAGGCTGGATTCAGGGTCACCTGATCCAGCCCTAGTGTAACTGTATGTTTTATCGAAAAGGAAAGTTTTAAGCATAATTTTAAAAGAAGAGGGGCCTGAAAGCTGAAGGCTCTGTTTGCCATTGTTTTTTCTTTTCTTCTTTTCACATCCTGTCCTGTCTTTTGCAATCAGAATTATGATCTGAATGCACTGTTATCAACATGTTTTGCTTTTCCAAGAACAGCTCTATAAATTCTCTGTAGGCACCTCATGTTCATGCATTTATTTTGTGGTTTATGTAATTATTTTTATTAGTATTATTTCTGTTATTATATATAATATAATATGGTATAGTATTACAATATCTAAGTCGATGCTTAAAGAAAGAAAAACAAGAGTGAGCTAGTGAGTGACTGTGTATGTGTCTTTATTATAGTTATTGAACATGTATTAAAATTACTAGAAAAAAATTAATGAACAGAATGAGAAGTGGGTTATTAGATAACATTTGCAATCCAGCAAATACATATTTTACTTATTCAATTTGATTATTCAATGTAATATATCGTGAAGAAAACCTTGGAAAAAAGTTATCTACAGAAATATTTATGCAGAAAAAAACAACTGAATTTCCTGATCAAGGAAATTCATGATGTTACAGTACACTACAGCTTCACCAATCTGCGCCTCCCTGCTTCAGAGGGCTACAGTAATATCTCCTGATATCGCCTAAGTCTGGTATATTTTTAATTTAGAAAGGAAAAAGGAACAATAAGATGCAGGAATTTAGAAGCAATGTGTTGTAGAAATCATCCTTACATTAGAGAAGATCCACTGGTTCTCAATGTTATTATTGTGTGTCTTATGTGTAGTTTAAAGGTTGAATGAGGAGACTCAGATATAGGCAATTTTGTTGAATAAACTGTGTGACAGCATATTTTACAAATTATTTGCATTTTATGCATTTTAAACCTCCCCGGTGGTTTACATGCTTTGCAAGGCCTAACTGTGCCTACAGCTGTTATCAGTTTTCTCTGTAGAGCTAATGTTTGTACAATTCCAATTATATTTATAAGGTTGGAAATTACTGATGGTAGAAGTAATATACCTATTGTAAATATCAAGTACTAAGGCATTTCTTGATGCATATACATTTGAAGTTTGCATTAATGGAGCAATGCTCTATCTGTAGCTAGAGAAACACATAAAATTCAACAAGACAAGACATGGGTTACTATATGAGACATCAAAGTTCCATCTTCCCATCTTTTTGCACACTAATTGGCTGTTTTCAATCCAGCTGCTATTTTTGGTAGAAGTCCCATTGTGCCTGATTGTCCTAACAACAGCTCTCCTCCTGTGTGTAAAAATGATCAAATATAGGAACGTTGAAAAAATTATGGGAGGGTAAATCTGCTGCATGGTCCAGGTAGTTAGAATCTTTGGTTTAAAAAACAATCTTTCAGTTTGGCAGTCTTGTACACACCGTAGTTCACATCTTTCTCTTGTTTTGGTAAATCTCGGGTGTATGATAGCAGCAATATTAATGAGACTGGGACGGCTCTGTCTTAACGTGGTGACTCTGTTTATTCCCAAGCTGCAACAACAAACACACACAGCGCAACCACCAGAGGGTGCTGCATGACCCATTGAATTTTTTCTCTCATACGCCTCATGATTCTATAGTACAGGGTGGGCCATTTATATGGATACACCGTAATAACATGGGAATGGTTGGTGATATTAAAGTCCTGTTTGTGGCACATTAGTATATGTGAGGGGGCAAACTCCTCAAGATGGGTGGTGACCATGGTGGCCATTTAGAAGTCGGCCATCTTGGATACAACTTTTGTTTCTTCAATAGGAAGAGGGCCATGTGACACATCAAACTTATTGGTAATGGCACAAGAAAAACAATGGTGTGCTTGGTTTCAACGTAACTTTATTCTTTCTTGAGTTATTTACAAGTTTCTCTTTGTTCACAGTCATTGACATGTCAGAGGTTAACTACAGTTACATGATGATGTGTTTCCCTCTTTATGCACTGAAGCTGGCACGTTCCCTGAGTTTTTCCAGCAAGATGGTGCACCACCACATTATGGGCGCCAGGTCCGAGCATTCCTAGATGAGCAGTTTCTGACCCCCTTAGACTTTTATCTTTGGGGTCATCTGAAGGATATTGTCTAGGGTACGAGATCTGCAGCACCTCAAACTACGGATACTGGATGCCTGTGCTGGCATTTCTCCTGCAGTGTTGCTATCAGTGTGTGAAGAGTGGGAGAAGAGGGTTGCATTGACAATCCAACACAATGGGCAGCACATTGAACACATTTTATAAGTGGTCAGAAACTTGTAAATAACGTACAACTTTTTAAACAGATTTTCGCTATCAGAGCTCTGTTGAGCCAACCAAGGCTTGTTCCTACTTTCTTCTAACAGTGATGAGCAGTAAGATTTTCTAGCTTTAGGGAAGATCTTTTTTTTTTCTTTTTTACAGAGTAACACGTGTTAACACATGGCATTGAAGAAGGTAACAAAGGAGGAAGCGCTTGTTTAAATTTTGTTACAGTATTTTGTGAGATTATTATACTATCTTATGCCACCTTAGACTTCTAATTTAAGAATTGTTGAATCATTATACGGCTATAGGCCACATTATACCTTGGATTAAAGATTGTGAAATCATTACACTGTTTTATGATGCATTATACTGCTGAATTATAAGAAATGCTGTTTTCAGAGGATCATGGCCTTAATTGTCTGATTAGAAAGAACAGAACATACTGCACAGGAAGCCAATGTCATAACTTAGGCTCACTGAGAGAGAAAGAATGTGGAAGTTTAGGTTTTATGACTTTGGAGGGGGGCTGAAGCTATAAGAACGTGAGAAATGGTCAGACATTCGAGATCTGGCAGATACCCTGCTGTCCACATCTCCCCTCCAGCCGTTTATGCTCAAAGTGTTGTATGGAATAAAGAGAATTGAATGGAATAAAGAGATTGTTGATTGAGCACTTATACACCAAGTGTTGTTCTTCCTTCAGCCCAAAGATCAAAGAATTGGGATATTTAACAGTTTTCAGAAAGTGAGGTTGTCATTATCAGCATCAATTAATGTTAAAATCTTCCACTATAATTATTTTATCTGAGCTGTTCTTCGTGTTTTCCAGTTGTGGATAATCAGTGTATCAGTTCTAGACTAAGGATAGTCACACCAAAAATAATATTTAATCTAACAATTTCTAAGCACAAATTAATTCATTTTAGATTATAGAACTGGAGAGTCAGGCTAACGTGTTGCTTTTAAAAGCTGCTCTTGAGAAGTGAACTTAATTATTAAAAATGTGTGTTAAATAACAGTGAAGCCAAAACTTCATTCAGCAGATGAAATGAAAAAGCTCTTGAAGCTGTCAACAGATGTTCATGTTGTGCCAGTAGAGGGCGCTGTAGTTCCACCAATCTGTGGTTTGCTGCTTATGAGTTGGATGATCATGTGTTGGGGCAGCCCTATGGATATAAGAAAATTTTTGATCTACAGAGAGAAAAAAAGAAGAGCGAGAGATATGATCACTGATTTATTTTATAAATGTAAGAAAGAAGTAGCAAAGGTTTTACAAAACTCTGCTCACAGAAACTATTTTTATGTTGAAATATGTACTTTTGTGGTTGTGCATGTCTATCATGTGTGAACACTGTGGAGTAAATTAGGATGATTATTCAGTTCATAGTATGGCCCCATGCAGTCATTTCTCAGAGTGGGATATTAGACATGCTCACCCAAAGGAATCGCTGTCCAATGAAAAGGCATATTCTTTAAATTATGATAGCAGTTTTGTATGCAACAGTTTTGCAGAGGAATTTGGTTGCAAATTTTTGTTTACTTGCATCCTAGCTTATTGTGGAAATTTTTGAAGTCGGGTATTCCACACACACACACACAGACACACAGACACACACACACACACACACACACACACTAAAATGAGACGCCACTGCTGCAACAAGTCAAACAATTTCATCCCTCCTACATATTCCATGATCAACTGTAAGTGGTATCATTACAGAGTGGAAGTTGTTAAAAATCACAGCAACTCAGTCACAAAGTGTCAGACCACATAACGTTACAGATGAGGGTTGCCAGATTCTGGGGCACATCAGCAGAAAAACTGTGCACCTGGAGCTTCATGTTATGAAGTTGTCATTTCATGGTTTTTTGAGAGATCGGCTCCTGTAGTTTTAACGTGTTAGTGGCCCGGTATTTTTACCATTTAGTGTAATAAGGAGCCTGCCCTCATTCCCTTTATCCTTATGAGTCAGTGGGGATAATGGGTGCATTCCCTGTAATTTGTTGTCGATAAACTTTTTATGGTGCAATTGTTTGACGCTCTGATAGAATTTCTGAATAAATAAAAATATACTTACCTGTGTAAGGAAGGTATCTCTATCAATTTTAGACAAGTCCACCAAAGAGGTCATCTTCATTTGCAAAACTGCAACATCTAAACAGAAGAATGCAACATGTTAGAATTCAATTGAAATCACTTTGCGCTAAAGTTACTGCAAGTAGTTGCATTTATCAACGTTTCAAAGCAACCTCAATTCTGTTGATATTTTTTTAATTCAGACCAAATATTTTTTTCCTATTTTGTGTTAGTAATGAGAGATTGTGTCTTCCATGTTGTCCTCCATGACACATTAAACACAAATGGCTTAATAACTCCAGAATGTGACAATGTAAAATCAATCCGTGTATCTTTGGGTACACACTTTAAAGACTTTTATATCAAACAAATTTGTTTTGTGTTTGTTGTTGAACGAGCCTGTGTTCATCCACCAAGGCTTAGTTGGCTTTACCTAGTAATCGATTTCATTCCTGCTGGCATTTTGATTGTGATTGTATATTTCTTACTTTGCTGATCTTAAGTTTATTCACTAATTGACACTGTTGATTTCAAAGACAATCATTGTGTTTTTCTGGCCAGCTCATGCTTTTATTTTGGAGTTTGGATTTTGTATGCAGTTAGTCAATGCTACAAAATTCACTCAGCATACCTCAAAAGTATTTTGCTGGATTTACAAATTGTGACATGAGGGTATTATGTAGTGATATAAAACTGACGTGAATTTTACTGTTTTGGTGTGACCAGCAATCAATAGACATGAATTAAGGTGAGATTAATAATTGTTACACTGAGAAAGAGTAACTATATAAACATCACCTCATTTTATTCATACTCACAAGATGGTTCACTGGGTGTAGTTGATGTAGGAAGAGTTGTGCTTGGAGTATTAGTAGTAGTTGTTGCAGGTACAATAGTTGGAGTACCGGTAGTAGTTGTTGCAGGTACAATAGTTGGAGTACTGGTAGTAGTTGTTGCAGGGAAAATAGTAGGAGTACTGGTAGTAGTTGTTGCAGGTTCAGTAGTTGGAGTATTGGTAGTAGTTGTTGCAGGTTCAGTAGCTGGATTACTGGTAGTAGTTGTTGCAGGTTCAGTAGTTGGAGTATCGGTAGTAGTTGTTGCAGGTACAATAGTTGGAGTATCGATAGTAGTTGTTGCAGGTTCAGTAGTTGGAATATCGGTAGTAGTTGTTGAAGGTTCTGTAGTTGGAGTATCGGTAGTAGTTGTTGAAGGTTCAGTAGTTGGAGTATCGGTAGTAGTTGGAGTATCGGTAGTAGTTCTTGCAGGTTCAGTAGTTGGAGTATCGGCAGTAGTTGGAGTATCGATAGTAGTTGTTGCAGGTTCAGTAGTTGGAGTATCGGTAGTAGTTGTTGCAGGTTCAGTAGTTGGAGTATCGGTAGTAGTTGTTGCAGGTTCAGTAG
>NW_024583630.1:51526-57691 GCF_018398535.1 Haplochromis burtoni
GTTTGACTCAACCCGGCCGGACCAGTGTTGTTCTTTTGGCTTTTCCTCTTGTATCCATCCCCAATATTTGAATCCGTAACAGTATCTACCACTCCGCTGTGACATAATGAGCGTTCACTCTCCGTTTCCCTGGAGGTCCACCCGTCTGTAGTTAGGGTGACAGAAGATGCCTGGGACAGCTCAGCCATAATGTCAGACTTTTCCTGCTCATACATGCCTGAAATGATCTTGTCACTGAAGTGGACAATGGGATAATATAGCGTGGCTCAAGCACATTCATCATACCTTTAAACCCCTTGTTTTGCAAAAGGGAATATGGCCTCTTGCCTGCAGCTATAAACACTCTAACAGCTTTTGTAATAGCTTTAGCCTGGTTGGATTGGACAGCAAAGGGCTGCTTAAATGCTGCAGATATCAGCAGTTGTTGTATAGTATAGTGTAGTATTCTTATATTGGTTAAGCTGTTCAACCTATTGTGCTGTGTGGCCTTCGTTTTAGCTCCCATCACACCAGGGTGATGCTATTTCAAATGAGCAGCCATGCCCCACGTGTCGCCAGTGTCATAAGGCTTCCTCGTACCACACTGTCGACAAACTTTTCCCATCAATATATTTAACGGGAAAGCCAAAATACTACCACACATGAGATTTAAGTGATGCGGGAGGTTTCTTGAGCTCCTCTGCTCCTCCACTCCTCCACTTGGAATGTTAGCGCAGGCCATGAATATCACTTGACAGACTGACCACACTACACTTTTTTTTTCTTTTTCGAATCTTCAGATCACGTGTGTGCCAAACCATGGAGAGGGATCGTTTTGGATCATGAATCAAGAGTATAGTGTAGTGTTCTTAAATTGGTTAACCCATTCAACCTATTGTACTGCATGGCTAGTGGTAGGTTATAGCAAGAGGCAATGGAAGCTTGGGGCACTTGAATAGTGTAGCTGGACAGTGTAGTGGCAAGATTACCATCTTTGGAACAATAGGTTAGGGTCTGATTCACAACCAGAGCATGAATCCATTAAGCGCTCTCATGCTACCCAAGCTTACCTAAGAATTTAAGAATCAGATAACTGATGGATACCAACTCAGACCTTACCTTCACTAACTAGGTTCCAGGCTGGTGTTGAGGAACTAGGACAGAGGCTACTGATGAGAACAAAGCATACATGGAGTGGGGTCATATGCCACACATGTGGGAACTATTAATGGATGATTTCAGTACTGAACAGATCTTTGCAGTTGCCTATCTGACCATTTTGTTCTGCTGATCCTCTTTAGGGTCGTGGGGGTCAATGGAACCTATCCCAGAGGTGAAAGGCAGGGTACACTCTTAATAGTCTGCCGCAGGGCTTGAAGTAGCCTACACATTTAAATTTACATGCAGCTGTAGAAGTATTTAGGTGCTTTATTAGCAGTAGGTGACATCAATGTAACTTCTTTTTAGGGGGAAAAAGAAGTTGGTGCTACGCAATGCCTCGCAAGCTGGATTTCACTAACAGAAAAAAAGGATCAGTGATGCAGAGGCAAGCGATGTTTCTCTGACCTCTGGTTCATGATACAGCTGCATTAACGCTCTCGCCCTTACTCTCTCTTTGTGTGGGTCCTACAGAGAGAGTTGGAAGAAGAGGCAAACCAGCACAAAGCAAGGTAGAAACAGCTCTGCCATGGTCCTGGGTCATTTTGACCCAGTGTTCTCAGTTTACTTGTGTTTTTGTATCATGTTAAGTTCATTTGTTGTTCTAAGGATTTATTCTATGCTTCTTAGGTTGTTCTGTTCAGTTTAGTTTATTAGATTCCCCCTTGTGTCTTTGCCATCTGTCTTGCACACTTTGTCTGTTTATTTAATTGTGCCTCATTTCATCATGTTTCCCCAGCCTGTCATGTCTGTGCTCTCCCTCTTGCTCCTCCGTGTTCTCTCTCCCTCCAGTCTGCGTACTTCCTGTTTTACTTTGATAGTCTCCCATCAGTGTAGCTCATGTTGTGTTTGCTCCTGCCCTATCTTGTTATGATTATCAGTGTCAGCTGTGTTCCCCGTGTGCGCCCACATCCCTCGTTATCCTATGTATTTATGTCCGCATCTCCCTCTGTTTTGTGTCGTGTCCTCCCTATTGGCTGTGTTCCCTTGTGTGCCTCCTCGTGTTGTTAGGTTACGATTTTCCCAGTTTAGTTTTGCATTGTTTTGTATTACCTTCATCCAGCAATAAAGCTGTATTTTGAGTTAAGCCCTTTTTTCGGTGAGTTTGCGTTTGGGTCCTCTCCTGCCTGCATACAGCTGGTTCATGACAGGCTCCTTATACACTGCTGTAATTTTACACCATTCATGTTAATGATACTTTGTTTTTTGTTTTTTAACCAAGTACTGAGCTGCTCTGACAGGAGGTTTTTTTTTGTGTGTCACATTCAACATTAAACATCATTATTATACAGTTTTCAGTTAAATTTAGGTTTCATAAATGATATGCAAGTCTCTGCAATCAATCTTTATGTACATTTGACACAACAGCCGGTAACTGTAAAAGAAAATTTGTTTGTTATTTTGGGCATTTAGATTAGAGATCTAAAGAGATAGCTGAAAATTTATTTGTTTCAGTATTTTTTTAGTAGGTGAACAAACTGCATTTGGTGCTTTGACGTTGAATGCTGAGAGACAAACTTACCAAGCAGGAAATAAAGTCAGTTTATCACAGGAACACATCTTTTGGAAAGAAACTGTGACTGGTATTGTTAGTGTTTAAAGTGGAGCAATTCTGAACAATGATGAGCTGTGCAACACTGGCACAATGGTTGTGACATGGACATCTTTGTCTTCAGAGCTGCAGCAAATGAATCATTTCTTTCCAGACTAGAAAGGGTCTATTTCAAATGTAGTATATGTAATGTTACTTCATGATTCATCAGTCAGTGATTCAGACATGGTTCAATTTTTTACGACTGCTTTGAAAGCTTTGTTCAGACACACTCATGACAGTGACAGAATCAGAACAAAAAGGAAATTGTGCGAGAGGAAAACTAAAAAGCTCTGCATGACAGTCTGTGGTTTGGTCAGTAAGACATCAAAAGCACAATGCTCAGGTCATGAAAGACTGCACAGAACTGACACAGAGTTGTGTCAGTTTGTTGTGTAACTGTTGAAAACACGGAGTCATGAAGCAGGTTTTTGGCCTAATGAGGTAACTGTTAGGTGTGGCTGTGTGCAGGCAGGAAGGAATAGGACCCAAGGTGCAGACTCCGGAGACAGACGTGAACTCAAAAAAGGCTTTAATTTAATACTCAAAATATAACAAAACTAAAAAAACTCAAAACAAACTTAAACTACAGAAATGACAGAACACACAGCTAAGAAAACGGTAGATCGCGACACGGACACAGAGAAACACAGGGCTTAAATACACAGAGGGAGCGATCAGGGAATGGGTAACAGGAGGGAAATACAGCTGGGACAAATCAGAACTGACGAGACCAAAGAAGCGTAAACTGAACACACTGAGAAAAGACGGAGACCTTCAAAGTAAAACAGGAAACACATAACACAGACTGAACAAAGACACAGACTCACATGCAGGCACTACAAAGTGGACAGAGACGTGGGAACAGGGCAGACACAAACACTGACTGAACACGGGGATATAGGAACTTAAGATACACATAGACGCGAACTAGACAAGGGGATGCAGGTGATAGGGGAGACAGAGCAACTAAAGAAGACAGAGACATAAGCCATAAGACAGAACTCAAAGAAACCAAAAACTAGACAGTATAAATAATATCGTAAACTCAAAAACCCTGGGTTAACGACCCAGGCATCCTAACAGTAACTTGTGGGTTAAGTCTTTGTTTTCAGTATCAGGGAAGTGACTCACTTCTTACTCTACCATAACGTCATGTGCAGACTTGAGGTGCATTATGTTATTCTAAATGTAGTTGACTGTAAACAATTTTACAAAGATTTTCTAATAAAAATCCATATATGATCCTAAAACAGGACACCTAGTGAACAGGACACTGTCTCAGGTGGCTTAATTATCCATCCATTCATTCTCTTCCACTTTTCCTTGTCAGGCTTGCAGGGAGGGCTGGAGCCTATGCTAACAACCACAGAGGAACAAGCAGGGAACATCATGGACAGTCTCCAGTCTGTGGCAGGGCTAACACATTTAGAATTATCAATTAACCTAACCCCACTACCTTCATGTCTTTGGACTGTGGGAGGCAACCAGAATACCCAGAGAGAACCCTCGCAAACACGTGGAGAACATGAAAACTCCACACAGAAAGGCCCCGGCCAGGTGGTGGAATTAAACTCAAAACCTTCTTATGTGTGTATACACATGCACACACACATAAAATTATACAATAATTACACTGCAGTGAATCAAGACTGACATGATATTTTGGCGTTTGAGCACCCCATCAATTCAAGCACTCTCACACTCAGATGTGTACTGGATACCCCAAATCTATTGACTTGATGTTTGCTCTATGATTCGTCTTTTCACTCATACTCACACGCTGGTTTACTGGCTGGTGGTGTAGTTGATAAAGACTTGAAGGTATAGTAATTGGTGAATTTACTTATAACCTTAAATCCAGTAACCTAATGCTTGTAGGAAAAAATGGGGAATGGCTCTACTCACCACCTCCAACACTCACAAGGAAGCTTTGAGTGATTCAAATGGTAAAAATAAATTGATATGGTAACTCCACTGATAGGTTTGTAGCTTGAACCTATTCGCTGGAACGTTGAAGGCAATATAATTACACCGCAAGCAAGACACGAAGTAGGCAAAGTTCTTCATGTTTCTCGTGCACGGGAGAGAACCGGACAAACGCCGTTCCTTCGCTTGACCCCAGTTGCTCTCGTCCGTTCTCCCGTAACACTGCTCTTTTATTGAGGTTACATGAATATGCATAGGTTCATTAACATATGACGTCTACATACACACAAAGAGTACCTTGCCTTCGTGTGTGTGTGTGTGTGTGTGTGTGTGTGTGTGTGTGTGTGTGTGTGTGAGGTCAAGATGTGACCCTGTGAAGACTCCCCAAAGCTGGTGCCAGGAGTCTAGCGGGTCCATCTGAACAAAAGGCTCTTATACTTAAACAGATATGTGTTTGCTATGCCATATATCAGCAAGAGAAGATACGACCTCTCGTCTGTGGGTGAGTCTCCCCCCCTCTTCATGCTACACAGAGTTGTTACAGACCTCCTAGGATGAGACATTCTTTCAATCTACAAATGATTATATACTTCTAAGCATATATGAGTAAATATTTCTAAGCATAAATGACAATGAACAATACAAAACCTAACATCCCCCCCTTTTTGACCTTTATGCTAGAAAAGCTCCCAGTTAAGAATACATCATGTCTGACAGTTTCAATGCAAACATTTTTATACACAGCATATGTCAAATCACACTAAATTGCTGTAAAAGTACACAGTTTAACAAATGTATTAGCAGTTATCCCATTCCTCATTGCTCTCATCCAATGGCAAACTGCATCCTAAGAGCAAACAAATGAATCGTTAATTTAATAGTTAAAATAAGAAAGTAACATTTTCAAAAACATCTCAGCTTTGCTGTGATCACCCATCATCTGTGCAGAGTGGTTTTAGTTCTGCAGGGCGTCATGAATGTCTCTTTCAGTTGTTTCCATCATTGTCCATAGGACCAGAGTCCAAATGTATGTAGAATAAACATTCAAACATACCAGTTGGTTTTGTTGTTTGTCAACATGGGTCTCAGCTATCTCCAAAGCTGCAGACCTCTTCAGCACTCTAGTTTTATGGCCTCTACCAACCCCCATCACCTCACTTCAGGCCTTTGTCCTGCGAGGGGGATACTTATGACTCCTCCACTGTCCACGCTCTGCAGAAAAACCCCTCTGTAAAAAGGGTACTGGGTCCAGTTATCTTACTGCTGTTGTGATCCCAGCAGCCTTCAGAGTGTCATCGTATGCACAGTATAGTGGCACAGCATTAGGTGATGTTCATAGGAAACTGCTGTCATCACCACCATAGCTTCTGGTTCCTGTGCTTTCACAGAATCATGATGTCATCCTTAGACTCCTTCTGCGTTGTCGATGGAGCTTGGCACGCTCCCCTCATCCTTCAGGTGCCCGTCTGTTGTCCACAATCTCCTCTGTTGGCCTCTGGAAATCCCCC
>NW_024583631.1:0-820 GCF_018398535.1 Haplochromis burtoni
CCTAACTATCGCCCAATCACAGCTCAGCACAGCACCCTGTGAGTTTCTAAGGTATTGAACTTCTTTATGAAGCATTAACAGTTACTTCTTACAGTGAAACATGTATATGTGAACAGCCCAGCTGCCACCTGTCAGTCTTGTGTGGCCTACAGTGTTACACTGCCTAACAAGCAGAACAGACACTTTTATTTTGACGGGTTTGTTGTTGATGGTGACTTCCTGTGGCTGCTGCTGTGAGAGGAACACATTACAAAACACGAGCTGTGGTTTCCACTCATGAAGCAACACGTTGTGCTGTGATGTTTGTGTCTGACTACAAAGCTGCTGTCTGTGTCGTAGGAAACCAACGACAGCCATGTAGTTACGGGAACCCACACACAGAATCATGTCTTTGTGCTTCCTGCTGTGAGTCTGTGGAACAGGAAACCTTAAACATGTCCAAATAAATGGATCAGACTGATGGAGCTCAGCACTGAAGCTGAAGATGCTGCTGCTCAATGACCTGCCTGAGCTGAAGGAAACCACGCTGGCATCTTTAGATCCTCACAAACTCCCAACATCCTGTTTCATAAACCTGTGAAAACTATCAACCTCCTTAAGTCTGACTCAGGCTGTTTGTCCTCAGCAGCTCCTGAAGTTTCATATCAGTGATGGTGTCGTTCAGCTTCATCGTACAGCTGAGACTTCTTCATGAAAGTGATTTGTCAGAAACATCAAAGTCACCTTTACAGCTCCATCACTTTGAGATGAGCTCAAACAAACATGCTGAGCTGTAGCTGCATGTTTGTTTGCAGTTCAGTCACTTCCTGAGAAAAATGCA
>NW_024583631.1:840-3753 GCF_018398535.1 Haplochromis burtoni
TTGATGTATAGCAACTTGAAATGCTCCCAAAAATGGCTCCACAGCATGTAAAAATATAATATAAGCTCTGGCGGATTTGGTTCTATGGTAGGTCTTAAAGGGTTAAACTGCCACGTTTCCTTTTCTGCTTCCTGTTTTTCCTCTCAGTGCCCACTGCTGTGGCAGACCTCACATTTCCCCACTGTTAGCTCAGTGTTTCCACCACAGTCTTCCTCCTGCTGCTCATTCTCTAAAGGCCTCCATATCAGCACTTTTCTCTCTTTTGCGTCTCAGCAGCATCTTTGTACCAGAGCCTGACCTCAGCCCACAGCTGAATTTACCTCCCTGCTGATTTTGTCTAATCAAACAGAAGAGCTTAGACTGTTCTGTGTTTGGGTCTGTAAGACATAACAGATAAAGATCTCCTTAATACAGTCGTTCAATGGATTTGACCAGAGAAGCCCCAGTAAGTAAATAAAATTGTGTTCATATGGCACCTTTCAGAACAGCCATCACAAAGAACTAAAAAAAGAACTAAAGGCAGGTTTAAAAAGATGAGTTTTTATTTGTTTCTTAGACCACTGAGTCCACGGAGCTCAAACTCAGAGGGAGAGAGCTGCAGAGTGTGACGCTGTGTCTCCTTTAGGTTTCAGCCTTGTGTGATGTAAGCAGACCGTCATCTCCTGCTGGAAGCTGCTACAACCTGCAGATGTTCCAGCGAGTTTCTGCTTACAAATGTGAACAAAGGACTACTGTAATCCAAACATGATGAAAGCAGTACTTCACTTGGCAATATTTCTCTTGTGATAAAAACACGATCGAATCAGAGAAGCCGACGTCATTCAAAACAGGTTTTTGTGAGAGACGGCCAATCAGAAGGAGGCTCGTATGGGGCGGGGCTAAAAATCAGGCAAAGCTGCTTCGGTAAAAAAGTAAAATTTGAGATGAGCAGTTTCATATTAATGTTCACTGACTGCATTAAAGCAGCAATAACCAGAGCTCTGCTGTCCTGATGATGTTCACTAACAAAACATTTTTCTGATGTTAATTTTTGTTCTCCATCACTTTTCTCCTCCAGATCCTGTACCGACTCCTGCAGTGAAGAAAGTGAGTGTGAGCTCTGAGAGCTGCTCCTTACTGTGTTGGGTGGACAGAGAGACCACACTGCTGTGGTTCAAAGACGAGCAGATGCTGAACCAGAGCAGCTCTGCGCTCTCTCTGCCTCTCACTGTGCACAAACAGGACTTCAGCTCCTCTTACAGATGTGTGGCTGCAAACCCTGCAGAGGAGAAAACTCTTCCTGTCCGTGTGAGAACCACCTGTGGAGACACAGACGACAACGACACCAACAGCTCGAATAAACCAAGAACCTGTGAGATTATTTCCAACTGTGATTTTAAACATGTTGTTCACTGTGTTTGCTGACATCTGATTTCCTGTTTGACAGATAACATCCTCATTATAATCTGTGTCCTGTCGGTTGTGATGATCATACTTGCTGCTTTCATCATCAAGTCAAAGTATCTTTCCCGAAACAAAACGAAGACAAACGGACAGGCACAAGGCAGGTATTTATTTTCTCTTTTTATTTTATTTATTGTATTTACTTCTAACCTCTTTGGAGCTTGTAGGTCTAAACCTTCAGATCCAGATGATATTAGACAAAAACACATTTGAGTCCACTCAGCTGTAACACGTCTGTGTTTAACTGTGGTGTGACTGACTTCAGTAGAGTCTTTGTCCTGTTAGTGGAACTATGAGCTGCTGCCAGCGCATCACGATCAGCACTAAGATGCTGCCGGCTCGATGCTGCCGTGTTGTGTCACAGAGGATCTTGTGGTTGAGCTGCTTCAGTAGAAACATGCAGCCGTCACTGTGAGCTCTGTGTTTGATCACATCTGACTAAACCTGACGAGCCAAGCTTGGAGCAAAAGTTAAAGTGCATTTACTCTGTGGGAGGTTTTTATGCAAAATAATGAAGTCATTTAAATCTCCATTCCCATGTAAACTGTGCGTGTTATATATGACAACAGGAACTGACTGAAAAGAAAGCAAACACGTACTGAAGGTAGACCTCTGTTCACTTCATAACTGCAAATGTCTCTGCTCATTAACCCCTTTGGGTCTGTCGTCGTTTGTCCTCCTGAGAACAAAAGTATTGAATCCACTACAGAGGACGTAATGAGCAGGCTGGTCTCAGGAGGACACGGCCCGCTCTGGACTCAAGTACTAAAAGCAGGATGTGGGACTCTGTGCGGTTGTGTGTCGTGGTCGTGTGGTTTTGTTCCAGAAGCTCCGGGAGTTTCATTGTTAAGCTAACGTTTGGTTTCCTGTATCTATTAATACTGAGAACTAATCCTCTTCCTGTCTGCGTGACTTGTTCTAACTGTGACTTTCATGTCTTGTGAGATTATTGGGTCACTTTCAGTGTCAGAGTTAAGTGTGATGATATTCTGGTTTCCTTCTTTGTTTCTTTCCCGTTTCCTTCCCTGCAGAGTTTTCAAACATTATTCCTGTTTTCCTTTTTGACACAGTCTTCTCATGTTTAGTGTTTTTATGTTCATGTCTTCCTGCTTCAGTGGTTTTTGTCCATGTTTTACTTTGTAGTTCTTTCTTTCTACAGTCTCATTGTGTCACGGGCTGCGACGGCAGACCGTGGAGTTGTAGAGAAAGTAGGGCCCAAACACAAGACTCTAGTGAAGGACGGTGGATTTATTTATGGTGAGTGGACAGAAACGACAACTATATACAATCCAAGCACTGTGACTCCTGTGGCGATTCCTCTAAGAATCCCACACAGTGCACGTGTCCATAGCAGTGAAAAGGTGACAACTCCAAAAACCCGATTCCACTCCGTGATTTCCCCTCGTGACGACGTTCCTGACTCCCGACTCCTGGTGCCACAAAAACACACACAGCTCAGCAGGCAGCCTT
>NW_024583631.1:5311-13402 GCF_018398535.1 Haplochromis burtoni
GGAGTTGTTAATTTGGGTTGAACCCAAGACTCGCTTGGGTCCTTCTTAATGAGATCTGGAATACTTGGAGTTGGACCCCTCTATGTTTTCTCTTGTGCCATTACATGTGGTGGCTGGTAGGCTGGGGATGGATGAGGTTTATATTGCAATGATGTTGTGATAGGTCTTGGTACCTCGGCGACGGGCTGCTGGCTCCAGATGTTGGTGGGGGCTTGACTCTGGAAACTGGGATAAGCCCTAGCAGAAAACTGCTCCTGCCAAGGAGGCTTCAAATGTTGCTGAATGATAGGTGGATGTTCAAACTGAAAGGAAGGTGCACTGTTGGGGAATGGCGGGGTTGGCCGACTAGCTGTCAGTGTCTGCTCCTTTAACAGCTGTAGTTCACCCATCATCCTATCCAATGTATCAATCATTGTAGTATCCTTGGGTGGAATACTCTGAGCTGATGGTGGGAGAAAGTATGGCCTTTGGTATTCTTGTTGAGCATGGATGTCCTGCCTATTGTCATGCTGCGGCCATGGACTCATTCGTGCATCTATTCTATGTGTATGGGAACTAATTGTGGGGACACTGATGGGCTGCATACGTTGGGAGGAAGACAGAGGGGGTACATGTGTTGGGGGTGGTCTCTGGTCCCATTGCTCTGACAGGTAACCACCTCTGTCTGGTTCACGTGTTTGGGCGTAAGGCTGAGGTCTGCCATTCATACCATACTGCGAACCCGAAACCGCAGACATTTCCCATGGTCGATGGAAAGGAGAAGGAGGCTGATGGTTCAGGCCATCCCTACTGGACACATGCTGCCGCATATCCTGCAGATCATTCAGAGAAGCAGTCCATTCATCCACGGTGTGTTCCCATCCAGGCTGACTTGTTGGGCTAGACGAGCGGGAGGTCTGTACAGATACTGCCGATGGCACATACTGCTTTCGCTCTTCTAGCCCGGGTGTATACTGTGCTGTGTACGAGTGACGGTAGGATGTCATGTCTCATTGGTGGCCCACCAAGCTCACCTCATAGTCTGCAAGGTAGGGGGGAGGTTGTACTTGGCGCCTTGGGCGAGTTGATTCTGAGACATCTTCACTGGAGAAGAAACTAGGCTGCATCTTTAGGATCCAAGGAAAGCACCATCCGGCTCAAAGGACCAATGTTAATTTGGGTTGAACCCAGGACTGTATAGGCGTTGGCTGAATAACAGTGGTGTTCACCTTGGGGTGTCGGTCAGAACACACAGGACGCACAGATAAAGGTTATACCGTCTTTACTGTGATTCCTCAGCTTAACAGCACAGTACAGCAACACAGTAATGCAACCGCAGGCTTACAGAGTGGCGAGGGGTGTGTGGTCTGTGAACAGAACATATACAGAATACTGAATGTAATAAACATCTAAGTCATGAATTATGATGCATTAGCGTTCTTCGAATCTAACCAGAACTACAAATGGGAATTCCTATATGAACATCTACATGCACGAGTTTCATGCACTACTCCCAAACCCTTACAGTACATGACATTGATTGCCAATACACCCAACAACAATATATCACAAACACCAAATCGTTTAGCTTACAGCTAGCAGGTATGTAGCATAACAGGTAGCATTAGTAGCATGAACTAGCCACATAGCGAACAGGTCGATACACATTGCACTTCTACATCCACTAAATGTCTAATTGGCATAAAAGACTAAAACTGTCCTTTTCAGGCATGGCTCCACGTCTACTCACAGTTCTTTAGCGACGCACACAACTCACACCGTGTGTAGACATCCCCTGCAGAGTCAGTCTGCCAGGCGGCTCTTGCTATGTGCTAGCTCCAACTCTGATCACTGGAACATGTGCTCAATAGTGCAACTGTGCTCTCTCGCCACAAGGGGGCCCCCCCCACACAGCTGACAGCCTTTCCAACAGGAGTGAAAGAAGCATCTATGTCCACTGTGAGTGACCATCTTTGAACAGAGGCGGTGGTTTACGACACCAACTCTCTGCCATCTATAATCCAGTTTTGAGATCCCTTCCCAGACGCCTTAACGCCCACTCACATCCTGGGCCATCTGACCTCAGGAATTCGCATGATAAGGTGGGGCCAGGTTTCACAATGAGCTCACCCGAAACCTGGCTGATTGGGACCCACACCCAGTTTCACACCTTGGCTCAGGCGATTAGAGGATCATCAGGGGGTCCTTTTGTCCCTCTGTGGGGGGAAACTCCCACTGAGGTTTAAATCTGGGACTCTCCACCATTTGACCTTAGAACTGAAGAAGCTTCTCGGATGAGAGGTGAAACGTCTTCAAGCAACTTAAAGAAGTCCAGACGCTTTTCTTTGCAAGCTCCTTTGACTACGATGACCTGGATGACTGAGAACCTTCAGACATAAAAGGACAATGCAGTTTAAAAGTGAAAAGTTTTATTTATTTTGTTTGCCCAGCTGGTAACATCCGGTGGACAAAGGTTGTTTCTCCGTCTCTTCTTTATTTTATTTTTTCACTTTTTAGTTCATTTGCTGTTATAATGCTGATACAGATACTGTCTGCAGCTTTATCAGCAAATCCGTTAATACCAGCAAACATATCAGCCTCATATTTCAGGCTCTACTATTATTTTTATAAAGTTTCTTATATCTGAAACTAGGAAAGAAACCTTGATCATGAAAACACAGGAGAATCTGATGGATTCATGATGGTGCTGAGAATGAGTCAAGAATAAAAATAAAGAGCTCAAACATGAACGTTTGATATAAGATCCTGTTTCAGGAGAAAATAAAACAGAGATTTGACACTAGTGGGAAACTTTAGACCCTCCTACTGTCCACACAAAGCTCCAGGGACTCTTCTGTTTTCTGGAGACCTGACTGATCATCAGGCAGTGACCTCATCATCTCTTACTGAGGGGATTTACCTCAGATGCTTCGGTAATACTGAACACCAGGTTCACCCTGTCATGTTGGTTTGCAGTTCTTCCTCCATCCTGCTGATTAATGGTGGTTGCTAAGCAGCACCTTGGTGACAGTAGTATCACATTAACTCCACCAGGTGATCTGATCTGATTGTGTGATTAATCAGAGTAGACTGCAAATAATCTTTGAGAGCTTTGATGTAGCTCAACTCAGTGGTGGGCACATAAAGAGCAAAGCTGTGGCTCCTCAGAGGTTCAACACTTTCTCTTCTATAAGGTTTGCAGCGCTGCAGGGTCACACTCCACTGATGCCCGAGAGTCAAAGTTCATACCTGAAGCCTGCACAGAGCTGGTGAAGCAAACCCAGAAGAGGAGCAGGAGGGGAAGTAACACTCGATAGCAGACAGGAAGTCTGGAGATGAAGTTAGAAGGACTGTGAGATTTTAACCCTCTGCTCATTATCAGGTGTCAACTGGCTGCTGAGTCAGTAACCTCACATCATGCTGCTTTTAGAAACAGCCTGCACATGCACACTGGGTACAGAAGTATAGATACTTATTTTTACCTTTTTAACTCATGAATTTAACACTTTGCTTAAAATGTACGCACGCTGTTGATTAGTGTTAGCATCGGTTCAGCGCTGCTGCTGTATTATAGGTAATTATAAGAGGAAGCTCGTTTAATTAAAAGCAGAGGGGAACTTAGAACTTCTTCTTTTATGAACATCATAACTACTCCTGTTCTTTGTGTTTGCGACGGCTGTGGGAGTTTTCGAGTTTGCTTCAGGCCTCGGCGTGTCTGTGCTCGCTCAGCGTTTGCAAGAGTCAAACGCTCATCTAGAGTCAGCCGAGCACACAGCACAGGTATGTTTGTGAGTCTGAAGGTCATGTAAGGGTTGTGTATCTTTCCTTTGTGCAGCCAAGCACCTGAAGTGTTTCTATGACCACCAGCGTGACGGAGGATGTGATGCAAACAGTTACTATGGAGACATTTGTTTCCCATGAACATGAATCTCTGTGGATTCCTTCGTACGAACTCGTCATTATAGCTACAGCATGAACACGCTCCTTCTCTGCCTTCGTATCAACTACCAGTTCTTTTGTTTTGGTGGTATTGAGGTCCAGGTTGTTATCTGCACACCAATCTGACAGCCTCTGAACTTCAGCTCTGTACGCAGTCTCATCTCCCCCTGAGATGAGCCCCACCACAGTGGTATCATCTGCAAACTTGATGACTGTGTTGTCTGGGTGGGAACTAACACAGTCATGTGTGTACAGAGTGTACAGTAGGGGACTCAGTACACAGCCTTGTGGAGAGCCGGTGTTGAGGCTGAGGGCTGAGGAAAGATGAGGCCCCACTCTAACTCTCTGTACACGGTCTGAGAGGAAGTCTCTGATCCAGCGGCAGGTGGTGGAAGGAAGTCCATCCAGCAGTTTTTACCATGTCATGGGACATAGACAATCGGAATACACACAACTACAGGTCACAGTAGATGTGGTGGGTATGCTCAGGTTCTGCGATACACAGTTTCTCTACAGCTTTTCGCTTTTGTAGGTCCTGACGAGTGATATCTTTCTTAGCTCAAAGTATTATTACCCTATTCTGCTTTGCCTCCCTTTTCTTTTGCCTCTGAGCTTCGCACTCACCTATGGAGCAGCAGCGCTCTACTATCAGTCTTCGATCCTCCATTTTCACTGCGTTGCGCTGTCTCATCCGACCTGATTGAGTTTGTTTTACTGCGCTTTCTTCAGGGTGTATTTTAGCAGCTGTATTCGGAAACCAGTTATTGACCGTTCTCCTTATGCTTTCTGTACAGAGTGCTTTGTAGTGCTTTTAACAGTGAGTCGAGATAGCTTGGTTTAGACAATTCTTAACTTCGAGCTTTGCTCCACATGTTTTCGGCAGGGCTACGAGGTCACGTCAGGAGAACTGGGCACTGGTACCACAGTTTATACGAGTGAAATACAAATAAGCAACGAGACAAAACACAGGTCTCGTGTGACTCGTAGGACAAGAAAGTTTTTCTCACTTGTATGAGATAAGCTTCGCATGTATATTATTGGATATATAGTGCTCTGGTCATCGCAGTCCATCGAGTACTTTCTTATAGATTTCGGACCAACTATTCTCTGTGGGTCTCTCTAGTTGTTCCATCACCTCACGCAGGTCTTCCATTAGAGCGTGACATCAACATGCTTCGATACATGGCATCACACTCAGGGCCGCCCTGGCAGCCACACCAAAGGTCCCAGGTGTCGCAAAGGTCATCTGCCAATCAGAAGGCTGGTGGTATTGCAATCACCTGTGGTGTGTGTGTGTGTGTGTGTGTGTGTGTGTGTGTGTGTGTGTGTGTGTTCGGCTGGTGTAGCGTCTGCGTTGTTCACCTGACATGAACATTTTGCAGAAATCCTTCTTTTTCCAAGGAAAATAAAACGATAATCTTGAAGCTCATTTCCTGCCATTTATCGAGTCATGCTCAGTAGCCCTGTTTACATCAGCAGGATGGACTCTGATAACAGGAACGCCCTGACGCTGTTACAGGAACAGCAGTATCTATTTCATCTCTTCCACTTTACTCTGTTATCTGATGCCTCTACTTTCTCCTCTACAGCGGGAAAATATACCAGAGTCCTCAACAACGATCTATCACACCAGCCTGACCACAGTATACGATAAGCTGGAGGTCCATCGCATGATCACGGACAACCATGCTGAAAATACCTGAGACCACACGAGAAATTCCCAACCGAGAGTTTCCAGAAAGAAAAATTTCAGGTTATTGTTTTTTTGACTGAATTAGTTGCTTTCGTTTTATTTATATTATTTCATTTATTTTACGAACTGCATGTGCCTCTGTGTCAGCCTGTTAGATTTCTGTTATTGAGTCTCACATTTCAGTTGAATTCACAGCAAAGCTTGTTTTCACTTCCTGCAGCTAAAAAAAAGTCTGTGCATGAAGGAATTTGGGAAATGAATCAATGATTTAGAAACGACTAACACACTCAGCCAAGGTACAGCTGAACTGGTTTCATAGTTAAAGCTGCCGACTGAATGCAGCGAAGCAGCCATGATGTCCAAACATCGGCTTTGTGTGAAAGAGATCAACCGAGTTCCACTTTTGAGTTACACAATTTTGTACCACAAGACGTGCAGCGAGTCAGTCTTGTTTTCTCCATCCAGTGTTAAAATCATCTTCCTTGTTCAGCCCAGACTGTGCAGGCTGGTGGTGGCATCTCACCCGGACTGTTGGCTGATACTTTTGGTGATTTATGTTCAGGCTGGTTCCCAAAAACATTTCATCCTTCATGTTTTCTGTCTTGTTCTCCCACTCTTGGTTTTCTGTGTCTGTGTGTTTCTTGGAAATATCATAACCTCATTTTGTAAATAAACCTGTTCAAACCTTTCCATTGCTCAGCATGTGGGTCCTTCCTTCTGCCTGCAGACTAGTGTTACCTGTTGCTTGTCAGGTGATACTCCCTCTAACCCGGATGCTCCCATTGGTCCAGAGCCGTCCTCTGGTTCTCAGCAGCAGTGTGGACCAACATCACCTGGAACCTCTGTTACAAAAATACTTTTTTGTGTAATGATCAGTGTTGGGAAGGTTACTTTTAACATGAATTCCACTACAGATTACAGATTACATGCCCCAAAATGTATTTTGTAATGTAATCCATTACATTACTCAATGAGAGTAACATATTCTGAATACTTTGGATTACTTAATATATTATCATTCCGTCTGAAGGTCATGTAAGGGTTGTGTATCTTTCCTTTGTGCAGCCAAGCACCTGAAGTGTTTCTATGACCACCAGCGTGACGGAGGATGTGATGCAAACAGTTACTATGGAGACATTTGTTTCCCATGAACATGAATCTCTGTGGATTCCTTCTGGTTTCACTGAGACTCGTTTTATATACACATGAACACCTTTCTCTGCTCGTTCAACTTCAGTTTTTATCAAGAAAGTTGTATTTAGCAGTTTGTGCTGACTGGTACAAACCTCAGAGTCTTTGTGTGTTATTGTTTCCATGTGCTTTCATTTTCTAGCATTTTACCTGTTGCTTGTCAGGTGATACTCCCTCTAACCCGGATGCTCCCATTGGTCCAGAGCCGTCCTCTGGTTCTCAGCAGCAGTGTGGACCAACATCACCTGGAACCTCTGTTACAAAAATACTTTTTTGTGTAATGATCAGTGTTGGGAAGGTTACTTTTAAAATGTATTCCACTACAGATTACAGAATACATGCCCCAAAATGTATTTTGTAACGTATTCCGTTACGTTACTCAATGAGAGTAACGTATTCTGAATACTTTGGATTACTTAATATATTATCATCCTTTTTACAACTACATGAATGTGATTTATTACTATTACTGAAGGCTACTCTCCACACCAACACCAACCAGATGTTTAAATCTTAATATAAATGAGTAACAGTAGGTGGACATTAGGTAAGGCTGCACTTTTTGCTGTGATCTCGTGTAGAAAACTATTCCTCGCGTATATAAAACAGGTCCGCGGCTCCAAACCGTAGTAAAGGACCTCTGGCTGATACGTCGGGTTCGTGTCGGGCTCGTAGCTGAAAACTAGCTTTACTTTGTTGTCTGGGTCAAGTTTGCTAGCAGAGACAGAGAGAGGCGTTGAAAGGCTGCTGCAACGGGACTTATTGTTTCAGAGGAAAACAGGAACACAGTCGAGTCTTAACAGCTTACTCACAGCTGGGCTCGTCAGGCTCTGTTTGGCTGCAGTGGTTATTATTATATTTACATGCTTCATACATGCGATGCCTGTAACAATCTGCCTATTGCCTTCATATTAAATCTTTTTTTGAATAATAATTTTTTAAATATTCCTTCGCGTCATTATGCGGCTGCAAGTAGAGGTGACATGAGCCGTGACGTTCAGACACGGCATTAGAGCCTCGCGTGTTTTGTTTGGGTTTCCACCGGCGTGGACTTACAGAAAATAGAGAGGGGACAGCCGAACATATGAAACAGGAAAAACCGCCGTGTAATCCGTTTATTTTAACAAAGTTACTGTATTCTAAGTACCACCTTTTTAAACGGTAACTGTAACTGAATACAGTTACTCATATTTTGTATTTTAAATATGTAACGGCGGTACATGTACTCCATTACTTCACAACACTGGTAATAACCATATTCAACATTACAAGGACACTCAGCAGCAACG
>NW_024583631.1:13427-14357 GCF_018398535.1 Haplochromis burtoni
GGTCCAACCAGGTCGGGTCCAAGCAGCTCTGCAGCCGTCTTCTCAACAGCCAACTCTCTGCACCTCATATGTCCTCGCCAGCTGACTGTAATACTGCTGAATACTGAAATGTCTGATCTTAATCAGAGATCCGTCCATCTGTCAATCAGACCCTCTTTTCTGCTGACTCAGTTAAAGAAGCTTACACCTCACCTCTGGTATCTGTTCGTCTCTCAGCTATAGTAACTGCACTCGTGCACAATCCAGGGATTCAGCAGCTTTTGTTCTGCGTCCAGTTTGTTTGAAATCCTGGTGGAAACGGTGGCTTCTGATGTTCATGCTCACCTCTCTGCCAATAACCTTCATGAACAATAACACGTGGTTTCCACCTCCTCACAGCAACAGCCTCGGTAAATGTCCACACCCAGCTCATTCTCTGAACTCACACCCAAGGATCTGACCTGGAGTCTGTTCTGTTTATTATTTATCTACTTCTTATTGGTCAAATCCTCCCCTTAATATCAGTTCAGCATCATTATCATTATTATCATTATTAATTAATTAATATTTGTTGGTTTTATACGTTTTAAGCTTTGGTTTCTGTCCTGTGGAGCTAAACGTGATCACTGATGTTCAACAACATTTATTAGTTTATAAAGTCCTAATCCATAACACACCCGTCCCTGTGTGATGTCACTTTTACTTTAGTAGTGTGTGACAGCTAATGTTTTTTCTTCTGCCCACATATTCTGTGATATTCTGCAAACATGTAATTATCATGTAACTAAAGGCACATTAATCTGTCATTTTTAACAATGAATTTATTTATATTTGCATGCCAATAAAGACTGAACTTATCAGACTGTTATGGTGAAGTTGGTATTACTGATAACGCTGCTACAGACACTGAGTGCTGCTGGAAACTAAAAGAACATTTTTGTGGTGGACTCT
>NW_024583631.1:49561-57600 GCF_018398535.1 Haplochromis burtoni
GGCATTACCTTGGCCTCCAGTAACACTGTGAGGAACCTTGGAGTCATTTTTGACCAGGACATGTCCTTCAACGCACATATTAAACAAATATGTAATGTAAATGAAAATTGAATATCTAAAAATACATTGCAGCCTGGTGGTGGGTCCAGAGATGGAGCAGCGCTCTCTCTCTGAGTCTTTGAGGCTGTTTTCTGTTTGAGTCTGGTTTCACAGTCTAATTTAGCAGCTCTGACATCAGAGGTCGTAGGGGAGTGTTACATCCCCCAGGAGGATGTCTCTTCTCCCTATTAACCCTTTGTTTTGTCCAGGCTCCACCTCCTCTGTCCTGATTGGATGTTGAGCAGAGTCCGGCTAATTGGTAATCAGCATAGCACTACTTAAGGCCTGTGGAGCTGTGCTTCTGTGCCCTCCGGCCATTTTGGTTGCCATACTTGCGCAGGCTTGCATGCCTTTGTATTTTGTGTGAGCATTATTGTTTCATGTTCAGATTGCTTGTAGGGGAGAGCTGCCTTTTGTTTTGACACCCTGTTTTCTCCTGTTTATGCGTTGTTAGGTAGGTTATGGTTATAGGTTGTATATTTTGTTTCTTTGGAGTTAGGTAAGTTTCTTTTATTTCAACATCAGGGATGTTTGTTATGTTGGCCTTGGCTCTCCCTGACGTTATACCTCAGTCTGATCCCATCACCAGTATTAAATAAACCTTTTAAAATTACCATCTTGGCTCCTCCTTTTCTATCCACATTTATGTTCGTCCCTTCAACCCCCCCTAGACTAGCCAGGGGACGTAACAGGGAGGAACAGCCACACAGACACAGAGCGTGAACATCACCTCTGTCTGTGCTGTGTTGTTCACAACCTTTGTTCTGGGCTTTTAAGTGGAGGGTGGAGCTTGTGTGATGAAGCTGAGAGCTGTGTTTGCACATGCTCAGTGTGACAGGATGTTGGCTGCTGTGAAAGCTGAATGCTCTCTGGCTAGAAGTGATGTCACACATTAGGATAACTGTGCTGGCTCTCTGTCAGAGTACCAGGGCCTCGCTTTGACCACACGACTCTCAGTACACAGCATGATGTGTGCGAGGAGCAGGACTGAGGTAAACCTCTGAGGGCTCAAACTGAGACTGAGCTCCAGATGTTTCCACATGTTTCTGCTCCACATGTGTTTGATGATTATTTCAGGTATAGATGATGAAATATGACCAGTCTGATGTGAACCTGCTTCTCTGACAGCGCCTCACCTCTCTGCGCTGCCCCCTGCTGGCTCTTATCATTACTGACTGAGTCCTTGACACACTTACTGCCACTTTATTAGGTACAGCTCACTAACACAGGCTCAGACCTGCTTTGCCTTCAGAGCCGCCTTAAATCTTCATGGCTCAGATTCAGCGAGGTGCTGGAATCATCCCTCAGAGTCATGTGATCAGTGACGTCTGCTTCAGTACTGACTGATAGAAAAGTGCCTCCACATAAACACGATGTGTAGTAGTAATAATAATAATAATAATCAAATAATTTTCAGCTTTTCAGCCCTTTGTCTGGATGCTAATCCAGCTGTGTGTGATTGTGATGACAATAAATAAATGTCAGACTTACAGCTCCTGTTTTACTGCATTAAAGTGATCAGATGACTTCGGCGCTTTGACATGGATGGTAGTGAAAGCAGGAAATGACAAACGTAGCACCGCAGCAGCGTTTAACACGTCTGAGCTGGAAACACAAACTCTGGTATGAACATCATTCATAGAACAGCTTCCAGCTTCTTTTGCTCTGCGACAGTTTGGATGGATTTGCATTTAAAGATGCTAAGAGACTAAAATGGTTAGGGTCAGGAGGTCAAAGGTCAGAGCTCCTGTGTGTCTGAGGGCGGCTTCACGCTGGAGAAGGATGAAGGAGTCTGACCTGAGCCAGTGTTCGACATGAACACATCAGCACTGCTGTCAGTGAGCCTAACGACAGCCGTTAGCATCATTTCAGTGTTTTGGTCATAAAAACACTTCCTGTCACTGTGGTGGTTACAGTGACATCATGCAGTTTGTGTTTTGACCTCCAGAGGGCGACAAATCAGCACAGACAGAGAGCTCCATTCAAACTTTGCTGCCATCAGTAATAATTCTTCAAATATAATCATCAGTGTTTGTCCCTGATATCATAACTGCAAAATCTAGACATGTGACAATAGTGAACATGTCACATGACACACCTTAAACATCATGTGATCCACTCTCAGTCTGCACTTTCATTCATGACTTCAACAGGTTGAAATGAGCTTTGAACAATCGTCAGTTTAGTGCTGAATTATTCAAACGCTGCAGGAAGAACAAAGTGATGACAGATGTTTGTGTTTGAAACAGGAAAACCAGCAGAAATAAATCACCTCTGGACAACCTGCCAGAGATGATTTGGGAGTTTCCCACGTGCACCTGAATGCAGCACTGACTGTTTCTCAAACGCTCCTGATTGTAACGGTGTCCCAAAACGCCTCTCTGACTCTTTCCTTCCTGCTCAAAGTTCCTTTTTTTTTCTTGGTGTTTGTGGCTGATGCTGATCGTCTCCGTGTGAAGCTCCGTGTGAAGGTAACCCGAGCAGTGGGTAATGTTTCCTGACTAACATCAGCTGTGTGCAGCTTAGTTCCAGCACACATCTGCCGCTCCATAGTTCACGGTAACGGACTCACAGCTGGACCAATGAGGCCGACCGTTAAACTGTTGCCGATAGCCTGTCTGTAAAAGATGTCTTCATGCTTGTAGTTATTAAAAAAAAGACTCCACATTGAGTCGGTTTGAATGTTTTCAGTGATGATGTGTAGAAAAATAACAATGACGACTTTTTAAAGCTGTGTGGACAGGGTGGAGTTCAACATGTGGGGCAGTGTGGAGGTGCACAGGTTTATTTCTGGACTCCTGATGGTTTCTATAGCGGTTTTGCACATGACATCATGCTGTCAAGGTCGTGATCACGTTCACAGAGAGTCTATTGTTACTGTCGCAGGTACAAAGAAATTAAAAGCAGAAAGAGAATCTTTTTTTCATCTCTTTCCTGTTTCTGATAGAAGACGAGGAACAAAAACATGATAATTAACAGATACAGCAATCAGATAAACAGTATAAAAGTATTGTAACTATTAGGACTAAAAGTATTTGGATTTTTAAAGGTCAAACAATATGTGATGATTAAAAATCTTTACATTTTTATTTTCCTTTTTTCTTTCTATTCTTGTTTTATTTTATTTTATTTACATCTTCATCTGCCTCCAGCACCACCTTCAGCTTCTCTCTTCCATCTGAAACTCTTCCTCCTCACTGAAGTTAGGCTTCTAATGTGACAAATCCTACATGAATATACTTAATTCATCTCAATATTGCCTCAATTAGTCAGCAGATCGAATAACTGTGGTTTTCAGGGTTTTTTGTACCTACTCCACTGGGGTTGCAAGGTGATCCAAGCAGGTGCTAAAATGTGGCGTTGCCAGGCTGTATGTCGCTGATTGACTGATTCACTGTCACCACAAGATGTGTCATGAGACGGTCTCCTTCAAACAAAGCAAACTCACCATGTTTAAGATGACAGTGAAAGAAACGGACGGGCAGAAAGCAGCACTGTGGTCAAATGAAGAGGTGCAGACCTTTTTGTGCACAGTGGCTGAAGAACAAATTCAGATGAAGCAGAATGAAGTGATCCGCATTGCAAAGGTTGGCTGCTAAAGGGACCAATGCACAGTAACCAGTGGCTTTAAAAACTGAAAAGTGATTACCGGGCCATCAAGGACCACAATGGCTGACGTGGGTCCAACAGACAGGACAGGAAGTGGTTTAATCAAACGGACGTCATTTATGGGCGCTGACCAGCGAGCACCTGGAGTGAGAGAGGCCTCGACTCACGGCACTGCTGGAGAACATGGTGACGTTTGTGAATGCTTCGTGTGTTTAATCGTAATTGTTCACTTTGAACAAGCCATGTTTCAATAACACTGTTGTCTCTTTGCAGATACAAAGCTAGCTAGTTCTCTGTTTATGCTAACTCCATCCTCAGCTAGTTTTTGTGCTTACTGAGAGAACAACATAAAGTTCAAGCCACAGCTGAAGAACTACGCTTTCCTCCAATTTAATGTCATTTGTGTCCTTTTGCTGTGAAACCTTTTCTACATGCGAGGGCTTTTCATACATCTGGATTAGCATGGCCCTCCAAGCTCCCCTGTTTGTTGCAGGGGCAACCTGCAGGCGGGTCCATTCCACTGCAGGGCAACCTGCACGTGGCGAATAAAATTTGAACTTGAACTTGTGCCCCAGCTCTAGTTGGTGTAGCGGTGCAGACGCCACGCAGCGATGCCCCATCACTGGTAAGAAATGGTGATGAAATTTCATATCATGTTGACTTCAGCAGTGATGGAGGAAGTGCACTTTTGTTTCATTTTCTTTCCTCCACTGTGTTTTTGCTCCATTTTCCCATAATTCCTCTTGCATTGCATTGACCTTCCATTCTTCCTTTCCTGTAGGCGAGAGGAAGAGGACACAATGTAAACCTGGCTGTACTAGTGTGCTTGAGGCATGGCAGCACAGGGCGTAGGGAGGAAAAGGCAAAACGGCACAGGTCGCTGCCTTCAGTTAGGCATCCCTGAGTGTGGTCGGTTACCTCGCTTCAGTAATGCGTGGCCACCGTGGCTGATGTTTCATCTCATCCATGGACTTTACCCCTTTGATGTAAAACAAAAGCAAAAGCTTTACATTTCTCTACTTTGTAGCTTTTGGTTCTAAGAGAGGTTTAGTACAGCTTCAGTGTTGCACATAGAAAACAATTTATACATGGCACATTGTAAATAGTTTGAATTTTCCAGAGCGTCATAAAGAATTTAGTGATTGTTGTTTGTGCATCATATATTTTTTTCACGAATAACCAACATTTGGCACAGATGTGCCAGGATAACTCATTTTGAAGAAAATAAAAACAGTCTCTCCTTTGCATTAAGTCATTGCACAAAAATCTACATCTGTTTATGTGCCAGAGAAAAAATCCTTTATTGTATGTGTTTTGTTGTGTTTGTGACGTTCAGCCACACTGATGTGGTTCTACACTGTAATGGGACACCAGTCGATCTGAGTCGGGTTGATACTAATGGAAAAGGGCTTAAATGTGTCCTGGGCTCATTAACTCTTTAGCTGATTAACTTCTAGTTAGTTAGCTTAGCTAGCAGTTAAAGTGTGATCACTGTGTAAGCAGTCAGCTTGGTCCTGAAATAAAGCTGCTCGCTGCCATTTCTACAGCCGTGTTTGACCTGCTGCTTTGTTGAACTACAGTAATGGAGGATTTGGAGGCTGAACTTGGCTCTGTGACACTTTTTGTAATGAACTGATAAAAACTGTCTCAGGTGGATGTTAGTCCAACACGTCAGACACGACCTCTGCAGCTCTCAGTGGATGTGCACTTGAATGCTTCGTGTTTCCTCTGCAGGTGAAGGTAGAAAGTGTGTGTGAGCTGATGTGAGTTCAGCAGCATGGATCAGTGTGAGGACAGAGAGGAGGGAGCCCCTCCCTCTAAAGCCACTCTGTGTGGGGAACATGAGAGCCAGACCAAAGCTCAGAGGTGAGATGACCATCTCTAACTGTCATCTCTAACTGTCCATGACTCTTCTCCATGTCACAGCTCAGCACTCACATCTCTGCTCCATCATTATTCACAGGAACCCACCTGGACCTCCACCCAGCTCTGTGTCCTTACAGAGCGACCGAGTAAAAAAATTGATCAATAAATTTGAACAAAGACAGTTATCTGAGTAAGCTAATGTCACTGTTACAATGTCTCACATGTGATCAGCTTAGATGTGCTGTAATTTTATTTAACCTGCTTTTAGGCTCCATCAGAGACTCAAACCTGGACCTAAACCCAGCTGTGTGTCCTTAAAGAGCGACCAGTCTGGAAATCACTGGATTAATTTTAAAGTCCAGCCTCCGTCTGCTGCAGAGAGGTGAGCTGTTAGTAAAATGAACTCTTTGATTTAACTGCTTGATGTTGTTGGATATAAACTGCAGTGCAAACACGTCATTCCCTCAATCCCATTTAAACCGTCTCTTAAAAACAAGCCTTTGGTTTCTAAACAACTGAAAATCTACTTCAGCAAACAGGAAGTGATACTCGTGCTCATGTTTTCTTCCATCAGTCACGTGCTGTATGTTGGAGGAAGTTAGAGGACGTAACACTAACTCTGCTGCACAGATTTCACTTTGACTCATAAAACTCAAAGCTTAAAAAATGATTCAAACACTAGTTTTTATTTTTACTTAAAACTGAAGTCACTCAACATTTTTCTCCACTTTTCTGAAAATCCATCAAATAAAAATCTTCTAAAATGTAGAAAAAAAAGTTTCCTCTCTGACTTTGTGCCTTTTGGAGATCAGTTCATCTGCTGCTCACTGAACTGTTGGCAGAAATGTGTGCTGCACATGGTAAACACACAAAACTATACTGACGACTGCTTTAAGCAGGTGACCGACACCAAAAAGTTAATTGTGCCAATTAAACTGTCATAGTGATAGTGTTCATATTATTATGTTGGGTGGTTGAGCAAGCAGATTGTTGGAAATTTCAGCATGCAGTTAATTTTTATTTTATTTTCCAGAGACTGGATTTCATTCCAGTACATCCCATTACAACCAGTACAGTTAGCTAACCAAGCGACGGAACCTCAGCACTTCAAGCCTCCCACACCATCGCTTTGGCAGTTGTTGCTAGCTGTATGCTGCTGTAGCTCAGTCAAAAGTAACTCAGGGAAGGATTTCGGCATGCTCAAGTCAAAAACTGGACTTTTCTCTACCAGCTGTATCAGAATAGCCTGATCACAACACACGTCAACTTTTGCTGCTGCCTTGGCGTAGTGTACGAAGGCACAAGGAAACAAATCTGACACTCCGCAATTTGCAACATCACGCCATGCAGAACAGCATGTTAACAAGTTTAAGCAGGGAAGGCCATGAAAGTTGCACTAGCAGGAACGAAAAATGAAAGAGATGCCATTTAAAGCTCAAACAGGAAGTGCTGTCACTGAAAGAAAAAACTTATTTGTTCAAATTGATGTTGGTAAAAACATTAATCTGGTCGCTCCAGTGAGTTAGTTCCCTCTTAGGTCCCTTTGTGTCCCTGCCTCCCCAGTTGTGTCCTCGTGTCTGTCTGGTCTCTCTGTCTCCTTGGCTGTATGCGTTCCTTGTCTTGTCTCGTTAACATGTCTGCAGTTCTGGTCCTTGTGTTTTTCCTACATGGTCCCATGTTCTTCTTTTTGCGTCATGTGCTTTTGCCTCCCAGTCTGTTGTGTGTATTGATAGGTTTGTAGCTTAAACCTATTCACTGGAACGTTGAAGACAATATAATTACACAGCAAGCAAGACACGAAGTAGGCAAAGTTCTTCATGTTTCTCGTGCACGGGAGAGAACCGGACAAACGCCGTTCCTTCCTTTCAACTACCTATTGTTACTAAATAGATAGATGAAAGCAACTGTGCTGTCAGGATTTGTGTTTAGATCTCCATCAGGTTCAGCAGTCAGTAAGCAAAAGTTAGCCAACCTTGTTTTGGTGGCTGGTTTCAGAAGTTGAGAAACTGCTAAGCATTCCAATGCAAAGCCTCAAAGAGTAGAAACACCACAGTTCCAACTACCAACCGCGAGCCAACCTACAACTTTGATGGTATTGTATGATAATGGACTTCATTTCCCTCGTGTGATCAGACAGATCACTAAGCAAACACATATTTGCCCCAACAGTCAATCAATTCATAGATATGACTGGTAGACACATTTTATTTTCAGGTGTGCACATTTTCGGTGGGCTCTGAATTAGGGCTGCCACAAATGATTATTTTCATAGTCGACTAATCAGATCATGCGTCCACTGGACGTAAAACGTACAGCTTATTGCACCAGCAGCATCTGCTCTTATATAACTATCATTAGCTTACAGCGTGTTAAAGGTATGTGCTAACTAATAATAAAGGCAAGATGATAGTTTATTAAACTTTAATGAAAATGGCAGATTGTCTCAGTTGAGTTTAATAAACTCC
>NW_024583632.1:0-1137 GCF_018398535.1 Haplochromis burtoni
AGCGAAAAGGCGCTACCGTAAAGACTGGTGTAAAAGCGCAAGGAAATTTATGCGGCGGATAAGAGGCGGCTGGCTTGACTGCGGCTCACAAATGACGGCTCACTTTACCGCGGTGCAGTATAGGAATGACTAATCCTATTCATCCTTGTGGATGGATTATCTCAGTTGTTTTCCTAGCTGAAGTTTGGTCCGTTTACAGCATCCTGCCATGAAATTACATTTGTTCCTGACCACCGAGAATCCTCACGATAACTTTTATCAAGTGGAAAAAGTTAGAGTGTTTATATTAAGCTCACATAGCTGTGTCGCTAGCGGTCACGTAGCACATCGTTATACACCAGCTAGCCAAACTTCAGTACCCTACAAACGTCACTGCTGTTTAGTTTTCTGTCTTCATTTATGTTGGAAGTGATAACAGAGCTGTACGTTTGAATTTGTTTCCAAAATCCCTCAGTTAGGACATGCTATATTGTATTTAGATAGAAGCTAGCGAGCTAACTTCCTGCTAATTTCGTTTTCATGGATGCCTGGATGATAAACTCAATTGTTACACATGGTAGAGCAGAACTCTGATCATTTTATTACAGATGAAAGACTTTAGATCGTTTTTCAACACTAAGTGATGCCACAGTGATCGTGTGATTTATGGACCTGCAGCGGAGTTTGAGCCAATACACGGCTAGTGATGTCAGACTTAAAAGACCTGATAAAGAGTGATATGAACATATCTATAACTTACCGGAATGAAAATGTCTGGAGCACACCAACAGATATTTGGAGATGGAAGAGAACTGGATATCAGCTCGTCTCACAGCTGCTATCCAGACTAGACGCCTTCTTTTGGTAACATCCGATACATGAGCTGCCTCATGTTGCTTCCAGGTGGGGAAAGAATGAAAAGATAAACCATTTTCAACCTTATTCACTTGCCGGTCGTGTGATCTAACTTTACAACCGACCGCACAGCAAGTACGAACCATAGCTGGTCTTATCCGTGTACTTTCGCTGCTCTTTCGCTAGTGCTTTGTTCGGCCCAGAAACATGGCGCCTCAACCAAAAATCCTGGCCACGCCCCCTCTCGTGACATCACTCTCCAAAAGCCCTATCCGGTTGTTCAGTGATGACGCGACGAATCCT
>NW_024583632.1:2978-6552 GCF_018398535.1 Haplochromis burtoni
ACCTCTTTTTAACTTCAGTGGATATTATACATGGTTATGCTCAGGATATGTCAGCCCATTTCTACTGGAAATGCCTTTTGGTTAAACTTTCAGCAAGGAATTTGCATTTGCACTGTTACATTCTTATAAAGCTTTAATGTACATAAAAAACAGCTTCTTGTTTAAGTGAAAATAAATGGAAGGTTGTCTTTTTGCGCTAGTAATGTTGTGGAGTTGTATTTTGTCTCGCATCAATTATATCGTCAGTTATATCGTTATCGCAAATTTTCAAATATATATCGTGATAAATATTTTTGGCCATATCGCCCTGCTCTACTTCAAATTATACTGTGATATGGATTTTAGGCCATATCGCCCAGCCCTAATGTGATCCAGTATGCACTTTCATTTATGACTTCAACAGGTTGAAATGAGCTTTGAAGAAACATCGGTTTATGGCTGAAATATTCGAATGCTGCAAGAAGAAGAACAACAAAGTGATGACAGATGTTTTTGTTTCAAACAGGAAATCCAGCAGAAATAAATCACAACCCATCAGAGATTTTGTAGTTTCCGCGGTGCCCTTGAACGTAGCACACAGTGTTTCGATGCTCCTGAGTGTCCTCAAAGGCCTCATCTTTCCCAAAGTTCGTGTTTCCTGAACTTCGTGGAGTGGAGCTTGTTGTTGGTGTTTATGTGAAGAAACTGTAAGTTTGCTTTGTTTCCTCCTTTAACAGTTTGTTTTTAGGAACTTTACTGTTTGTTCAGCTCATGTTTGATTTCTTCACACAACAAAACTGTGTGTGTTTTTATTTCCGGTCTCTCCATTAAAATCAGTGTGTAATGTTTTCCAGAGGCCGAGTGTGTTCGTCATTTGCTGTCTGTGTGTGATCAGAGTTCAGCAATCAGACTAAACTCACTGAATGTGTCCTGAGCTCCACCGGAGCGACTCTCCAGGTGTTTATATTCACAGGGACAGCAGGTCACGGAGAGCGGACTTTGTAAATTGACATGTCGGGCTTAAAAATACTGCGCCACAAACTGTTGGCTCCGCTCCAACAGGAAGAAGTGTTACAAAACACACAAAAGTTATTACAGTTCACTAAAACTAAACTCTGAGCTAAAACTAGATCTGAGAAAAGTTAAAATACAAATAAAAACTACACACAAAAAGGAAAACTAAATTATTGATAATGAGCAATGAAATGATTTTGGAAAACTGAAAAACATTTTGCAGGAAATGTCCTGTTAGTGTTTTTAGTTTAGCTAAAAAAAAAAAAAAGACTGAGTCACTGTTTTCAAAAAGTTAAGTTTTTATAATAAGATCTGCATTAATCTACATCAGTCCAGCCTAAGACACCCTAAATATATCATAAGTAAAGACTAAAATCTAAAAATGAAACAAGCAAACTCACTGTGGAAACAAACTGAAACTAAACTGAATTCATTATAACAAAAGCTCATTACAAATTATAACAACTATGTTTCAGGTGGAGGCCTGAAAAATATCCACTTATCCTGAAGCCTCAATTCAGCAGGTCTGTTAAAAATATAAGAATAATGGATTGCATTTATATAGCGCTTTTCGAGACCCTCAAAGGAGAAGATGAGCAATGTCTCCATTAAATAAGTGTCGCAATTTAAGGTTGGTTCGTTTGCAGCTACGACGTTATAGATTATAACACCGCAGGTGCCTACACCAGAGTGTAATAGTGCAGCTTGAATGACTATTGTCTTGCTTGGGTCCATCGAAGTCACGCCACAAGTTCGCCAGGAGAAAGATGACCCCGTTCAGAACTACATCACACCATGATGCTCGGATGTCTGATTGTTAACCGGATTGAGAGGTTTCGCAACGCGGAGGAAGATGGTATTACTTGATCGGGCACTTGAGTAGGATGATCCCAGGTATCGGATATTTATTTATATTACAATCAGTTGTTACAATGCTCTGATACACGCAAGCATGCAGATCGGCCGGTGGACAGGGAGAGCTTTTTTGTAAAGAAATCGCAACTCACGTAATGTGATTCTTGTAATTGGTTTGTGTGTCTCCGGATTTGCGGGGTTACCCTGTGATAATTTTCTGGATTTTGATGATCGACGCGTCTTTTTTTTCACATTTTTCACAGAAAAATGATCTCATGTCTCGCTGTCGCTTCTCTCCGCGCTACATATCAGCACAAAAACACACTTGTTGGGCGTTCTTGATTTTCAGCGAAAAGAACGGAAGATTAGTTATTTAAACTCCACACGAAACCTTTATGTTTACATTTACTCTTATATTCTTATTTAGACTATTAAGATAAGTTACGATATTGGAACGTTAAGTGTAGTAAATAATTATTAAAATATCTGTTCACTCCATTCACTAGATACTATATTATTCTGCGAATAGTATCTAATGAGCACTCTGCTGTTAGTTCTTTGCGTGAAATAGTGATGTAATAAGTGATTTTTCCTACCAGGAATGTCCATGATTAATAGATACGCGTGTACTGCTATTTTGGGTATAGTTTTAAATAATTACAATAAAAAACAAGGACTCTAAGATGTCGGAGGTGGGAATCAATAATTCGTATTTCCGCTTCTTATCATTATTTTCATCACAACATACGAGTTAAACATTTAATGATGTGTCGTGTGCGTACAGTTTATATTATCTCTTGGAGCGGTCAGTTACAGACGATGGACCCATCTGAAAGACGCGTCTGTCAGATCAAAGTGAGAATTTTTAACTATAATGTACTTTTAAAGACGCATGCACAGTATATGTTTAAAACTGATTATCAGGCGCATATGGTTACCATACAATGGAAGGTGAAATCTCGTTCTTGCCTCTAAAACAGATCAAAGAAATCATAACAGGGAGTGGGAGACATTTAAAAAGAGTTTGTGGGACGGAAAACCGTTACCTTTTCAGACTGCAGAGAGATACTAATACTCTAGATTCATTGAGCTGTCTGTGGCATACTCGTTGTGGGTGATAGGAGGGCTAGTTATTGGATAGTCACTGCTTGTTTTCTTCATATTAAGTACTGGTGGGACATCGGTGAACTCAGATATTGAAAAGATGCGCTATGCGAGTCTGTCCTCATACGTAAGGACAAAGTGCTTTCTTGGTAAAGATGACGATTATTTTTTTAACTTGTTAGATCTGTAAGTCAGTGAGATCATTTAAAGATGGTTACATATCTGCCACAGTGTTAATTTAAAGTTGTCACCCTTTGTGTTCAGAGGCAGCAGGTGGAGGGACAGCAGAGGACTTTGTTCTTTAAAACAAATTAGATTCAGCAGGTCGGCCTCTGTTAACAATATCACGAACTGTCCGCTCAGACTGTTCACACTGAAACAAAGATGGAGGATCAAACATGTTTTACATTCCTCAGACTGAACAAACGTTACTGTATTAAGTTTAAAACACTGTTAATAAATCGGAACATTTAAAGATGCTTCAGTCACGGTTTTTATATTAATAGTAAGTCAGATGTTGAGCTTTGGCGTGAAAAAAGTTTTTCTTTTTTCCTGGTGAGGAAAAAAGTTTGAAAAAAATCAGTTTAAAGTTTTATATACATATTTGATTTTGACTCATATT
>NW_024583632.1:6577-8449 GCF_018398535.1 Haplochromis burtoni
TTAATACTAAAGTAAACCTTTTCTCTTCTGTCTTTACAAAATACCTGATATTTTCGTCAAAGTGCAGATGTTACAGATGTTTATATTTATATTTTACAATTGAACAGTTCAGCACGAACAAACATTAACATGTAGATATTGTACTAAACTGCAGTGAATATGAACTCAAACTTTGACTTTTAGAAGATTAAACTTTATAGTGATGTGTAGGAGAGCAACAGTTGAACACAACTTTGACATTTGAATACAAACGAGTGGATCTATTTTACTGTTTTAATGGCAGCATGGACAGAAGTTTTATATCTCTGTGTTTATTTTTGGGGGGATCACTGTATATCACTACTGTTATAGTTTAATATTATTTCTGTACAACTGCTTGAGCAAAAAAGCTTAAAGTTTAAAACCAGGACTTTAACTTTGATCAGCTTTTCCACAGTGAGTTAAAAATATTCATACAGCAGCTCCGAGAACGTCTGTCAACATTTTTCTGAATCCTCTAAATTCCTTCATTCATGGGTGTTGGACCATTCATGGGTCTCAATAAAGTTTGTTTCAAAAGAAAAAGACTGATACAGACATCAGTCTGTGTTCATGCCATATGAAACTTGGAGTGGAAAGTTCCTTCTTTTGCTGCATTCTGGAGCACCAGTAAAACCTCTGTTCTCTCACTTTGAATGGCGGCCATGAAAACAAGGTTCAGAACCAAGAAATGTTGATTTTCACACTGAGGGATTTTTCAGGGAACTTTACTGGTAATTATGAATTTAGAGAAAGACACAAACTTATTTCATTATTTTAATAAAAACTGAAACTACTCAGTGAAAAAAAGAAATGAGACAAGATTAAATCTGACATCAAAAGTTAAAATGTCAGAAACTCTTCTGAAAATCTGCCTCCTCTCCCCAGTGCTGAGCTTCAGGCGGAGTCCCGCCTCCTTCCAGGAAGCAGCTCACCTGTGTGTCCGTATTTAGTGTCCAGGTGTGGAGTGGAGCTTTTTGATGTGTGTGTTTGAAGAAACTGTAAGCTTGCTTTGTTTCCTCCTTTAACAGTTTGTCTTTAGGAACTTTAGGGTTTTTTTTCTCCTCATGAACATGATGTGAGACAGAGGACAGAGCTGCCTGCTTGTGTTCTGCTTTTTTGGGTTTCCCTCAATAGCCAGTTCCGTTTATGTTCGCAGTCCTTCTGTATCTGATGTCAGGATGGGATTCATCGTCAAACACGAGTCTTTAAACTGCAGATTCTGACAGTTTTGCTTTACTGTGTTAAAATCCCAGGGCCAGAAACACATGAGGCTCAGAAGTGAGTACACCTCTAAGTGAAAATGTCCAAACTGTCAATGTTTTGTGTGGCCACGATTATTTTCCAACACTTCCTTAACTCTGTTGGGCATGGATTTCACTAGAGCTTCACAGGGTGCCACTGAGATCCTCTTCCACTCCTCCATTATGACATCATGGAGCTGGTGGATGTTAGAGACCTTGCACTCCTCCACCTTCCCTTTGAGGATGCCCCACAGATGCTCAATAGGGTTTAAGTCTGGAGAAAAAAAAAAGAGGAAAAAAAAATAAGTCTGGAGACATGCTTGGACAGTCCAGCACCTTTACCCTCAGTTTATTTAGCATGGCACTGGTCTTTTGGGAAGTGTGTTTGGGGTTGTTATCATGTTGGAATACAGTCCTGTGGCCCAGTTTCTGAAGGGAGGGGATTGTGCTCTGCTTCACTATGTCACAGTCAGTGTTGGTCAAGTTACTTGAAAAAAGTAATCAGTAACTAATTGCTGATTACTTCCCCCAAAAAGTAATCCCGTTACTTTACTGATTACTTATTTTCAAAAGTAATTAATTACTTAGTTACTTATTAAAAACACGATTT
>NW_024583632.1:8990-11332 GCF_018398535.1 Haplochromis burtoni
AGTAACGGTAATCTAATTACCGTTTTTGCAATAGTAATCCCTTACTTTACTCGTTACTTGAAAAAAGTAATCAGATTACAGTAACGCGTTACTGCCCATCTCTGGTCACAGTACATGTTGGCATTCGCGGTTCCCTCAATGAACTATAGCTCCCCAGTGCCAGCAGCACTCAAGCAGCCTCAAACAATAACATCCCACCACCGTGCTTGACTGTAGGCAAGACACACTTGTTACAGCGTGCAGCGTATGGTCAGAGTTCTGACAGGCTAACCCTCCACACCTTCAACCTCTTCAGCAATGCTGGCTGAATTTATACATCTATTTTCAAAAGACAACCTCTGGATATGACGCTGAGGATGTGCACTCAGCTTCTTTGGTTGACCATGGCAAGGTTTGTCCTGAGTGGAAACTGTCCTGTTAAACTGCTGTATGGTCTTGGCCACTGTGCTGCAGCTCAGTTTCAGGGTGTTGGCAATATTCTTATAGCTTAGGCCATCTTTATGTAGAGAAACAATTCTCTGTTTCAGATCCTCAGAGAATTGTTTTCTATGATGTGCCATGGTAAACTTCCAGTGACCAGTATGAGAGAGTGTGAGAGCAATAACACCAAACTCAACACACCTGTTCCCCATTTACACCTGAGACCTCAACCTTTCTTGAGTTGTTACTCGAGAAAAGTAACTATTACTCTATTAGACACAACTTTGTGCTTTTCTTAAAAGTAATGCTTAGTTACTCACTAGAGTAAGTAGTTTGTTGCAGACTTAAACCCTATTAATGAGTCACATGACACCAGGGAAGGAAAATGGCTAATTGAGCACAATATGGACATTTTCACTTAGAGGTGTACTCACTTTTGTTGCTAGCGGCTTAGACATTAATGGCTGTGTGTTGGGTTATTTTGAGGGGACAGCAAATTTACACTGTTATACTGTGAACTGACTTTGTATCAAAGTATCATATCCTCAGTGTATCCCCATGGAAAGATAGAATAAAATATTTACAAAAATGTCAGGGGTGTACTAACTTTTGTGAGATACTGTAGATGAAGGAAAAGTTGTCAGTGGAGCTCTTGATTCAGTGATTTCAGGATTCAGTAATTGTGACACGTGTCAGCTCCATGTCATCAAACTCAGGACTAATCTGTTCCTCATTAGAATCCAGAGTGATTTTCCTGCTTCCATCAGTCTGTGGAGGAGGTGGAGAGAAGCTGCTGCTCTCAATGACACACTGGCTGTATCCCATTTCAGGGTCTGCAGCCTTAAAGACCGCATTTTAAGGCCGATGGTGTCACAGAGACATGACAAAGGCCGTCCCAATTCAAAGGCTGCTCAAAATGCGGATCTCAAATGCGTCCTTTATTTCCCTGAATTTTAAGGATGTGGCGGTGTAGACTTCGTGGCCCAACATATCCCAGAATGCGTAGCGCGGCGGTGGGTGTGCATAATTTTGCCGAGAAAAAACGGCAGAGGGGCGCCCGAAGAGTAAACTTTTAAAAGTAAGTACTGAATATTATGTCACGTAGTTATGTGCAAATGTTTAATAATGAAGAACATTAAAACATTACTGTTGGTCACATGTCGGCAAAGTTATGTGACATTAGCGATGTTAGCACTAACTTGGTTTTAAAGTTAGCCATTTCAAAAGCCTCGCACTTCCGGCCTTAGCGGTCTTTGAGTACGCGGCCCTTGTGGACCGTTAAGGCTGCGTACTTTAAGGCTGCAGAACCTGAATTGGAATACAGCCACTGACTGCAGCCTGAGCTTGGCTGCTGTTCCACAGTAACTGCTGCCAGGTGGACACATCTGTTTGATCATAACCAGTTATAGTGTCAACAGCTGTTGGAGGTCAGGGGTCTTTATAATTACAGTGCAGGTGGATGCATAGATGTAGTGTAGAACTGAATTAAACATGCTGACTTCTATCTGACTTCTAAAAATCCTTCATTACAAATATTGGATCTGATTAAACAGGAAGTAGTTATGACGACAATACAAAGGTTGTTGGGTTTGATATTTAGACTTAATTAGACGAAACATTCCACATTAACACACTTACAGAAACAAACTGTCATTTCTTATATTTCTTATTAACAGTGAATCAGTGTGTGTCAGTGAATGCATCGTGTGTGCTTCATGGCTCCATCTAGTGGACTGATAGTAGAGCAGCTGATGGCAGCTTCCTCTGCCTCACACTGCTGTCTGACTGCATTGAGCTGACACTGAGATGAAGCTGGAAAGAAGCAGCTGATATTTGGACAGCACACATGATGGAAAGGAGGATTTCAGTTGATGTTCACATGAATGATTTGTGTTTCCTCTGCAGGTAGAAAGTGTGTGTGA
>NW_024583632.1:12534-14836 GCF_018398535.1 Haplochromis burtoni
CTTTTCGGTCTGGTTACTACCGTTTATGTCAGAACCGGTGCCATCATGGCACCAGACACCGGTACCCATCCCTATTTGTGTGTTGTTCTTAATCTTGATGATTCCTCCACAGAGTGGACCAGCAGAGCTCAGAGGTTCCCAGTGGTCAGTCTGCCCAGCAGCATCAAACACACCTGGACTCCATATTTATGGTCTGTACATATACAGCAACTACTTTTACATCTATTCTTTTCACAGTCATTTGCATATTGGGTGCAAGGTTTGTAGTTTGGAAGGTAGATCTGATTGTCCTGACAGATCGCTACCTCTTCTAATCTGTATGCCATAATATCTGAGTAATGTAGTTATTTTTTTTATAATTTTTATATTACTGTAGACAAAGCTTAGTGGTTTACAGAAAACTCAGAACTGCTTAAAAGAAAGCATACCGGTAAGCATTGGCCGCTGGGGAATATCAATGTGTAGGTTTATCTACCTTCAAATAATTTGACTTGAACAGGTTACATGTCATCCTTTAACTGCTGGCTGTGTTGCCATTGTTCAGTAAGATATCTGGGCTCAATAGCTTATTGGAAAAAATCAGACAATGTGATTTTGTGCCTACAACTAAACATTGAACTTTAGGTTTTTCTTGTTGTTAGTGTCCGGGTGAGCTTATACCATGCGTTAGGAGACTTCTTGTCTTCTCCACTACTCCACATAAACAGTGGGGCAAAAAAGTATTTAGTCAGCCACCAATTGTGTAAGTTCTCCCAAGAAAAAGAGGAGAGAGGCCTGTAATTTTCATCATAGGTAAACTACAACTATGAGAGACAAAATGAGGAAGAAAAATTCACAAAATCACATTGTCAGATTTTTAAAGAATTTATTTGCAAATTACGGTGGGAAATAAGTATTTGGTTAATAACAAAAGTTTATCTCAGTACCCTTTGTTGGCAATGACAGAGGTCAAATGTTCTCTGTAAGTCTTCACAAGGTGTTCACACACTGTTGCTGGTATTTTGGCCCATTCCTCCATGCAGATCTCTTTTAGAGCAGTGATGTTTTGGGGCTGTCGCTGGGCAACACGGACTCTCAACTCCCTCCAAAGATTTTCATTCGGGTTGAGATGTGGAGGCTTGCTAGGCCACTCCAGGACGTGGAAAGGCTTCTTACGAGGCCACTCCTTCGTTACCCGGGCAGTGTGTTTGGGATCATTGTCATGCTGAAAGATGCCTTTGCTGATGGAAGGAGGTCAAAATCTGACGATACATGGCCCCATTCATTCTTTCCTTGTTTTCTTAGACACTAAAATGTCTAAGAAAACTGTGAGACAAAATGTAATGGGGAACACTAGTGGTTCACACACCTTTAGCACGCTAGCGTATGCTAAAGGTGTGCATGCAGAATAGCGCGCAACTACAGGAAGTGACCTCATGGGAAGTCAAAGGTCACACAAACAAAATAAAAGCTCCCAAAATATAAATACAGAAAATAAATATATATGCATACACATGTACATGTACATAAACAATGCTGACAAAGCAAAATAACATTAGACGATGGTTCTTTGGTGAAATATAAATTAATTTTAATATACCAGTTACATTTCCACCCCCATGCTTCACAGTAGGTGTGATGTTCTTTGGATGCAACTCGGCATTCTTTCTCCAAACACGACAAGTAGAGATTTTACCAAAAAGTTCTATTTTGGTTCCATCTGACCATACGCCATTCTCCCAATCCTCTGCTGGATCATCTAGATCAGTGGTAGGCAACCTTTCTGATGGTGAGTGCCATTTAAAATTTCCTCAGAAGTCAGAGTGCCATATGATTAGCAATAAATTTAATAACGCTCTATATGAACAGTTACAGAATATATAGAACCACTTTATAGAATTATATTTGTTTGCAGATGTTGCAGCTATCAGTGAATAGTTCCAGCTGCTTTGATGTTGCATTAACTGGCGTTAACTCAGCCAGCATTTTGACTACAGACCGGCGCACCAGGTATTAAAACCATAAAGCCTTTGAATGAAAACAAACGCTGTTGTGACAGTGATGTAAGCTGTCTTTTTGGTATATGTATGATTTCTATACATTTTACATCAGATAAAAACTTTGTAAGCTTCAGATAATTATTTAATAAAAGTGAGACATTTTAAATGAGAATAAGAAAGTATTTCTTTTTGCCCCCCTTTCCCTGTTAATGCCCCACCTGGCCCCCCTGGCAAAAATTTCCTAGACCCGCCCCTGCACAGTTACCAGCTGTCAGCTACTTAGAAAAGGATCCTGGTGTTATTTGTCTCTCAGAAACAGTTCA
>NW_024583632.1:15552-17014 GCF_018398535.1 Haplochromis burtoni
AAACTTGGTTTATATCTGACCCAGATAGACTGCAGGTCATAACTTCTTACCTGAAGTTCAGTTCACCTGATACTCGGACCAGCGGCTGCCTCGGGTCTTTCCTCCTCCTTCCTCCTGCTTCCCCTCAGTTAACCCTTTGTGTGCCAACTGTGGCATGCGTGCCTAGGGTTGCCGACCCCTGATCTAGATGCTCTCTAGCAAACTTCAGACGGGCCTGGATATGTACTGGCTTAAGCAGGGGGACATGTCTGGCACTGCAAGATTTGAGTCCCTGGCGGCGTAGTGTGTTACTGATGGTATCCTTTGTTACTTTGGTTCCAGCTCTCTGCAGGTCATTCACTGGGTCCCTCCGTGTAGAGCAGGGCGATATGGCCAAAAATATTTATCAAGATATATATTTGAAAATTTGCTATAACGATATAACTAACAATATAATTGATGTGAGACAAAATACAAAATATAACTCCACAACTTTACTAGCGCAAAAGAAACGATCAAATTTTCACTTAAACAAGCAGCTGGTTTTTTTTTTAATGTGCATTAAATCTATATAAAAATTTAACAGTGCAAATGTAAATTCCTTGCTGAAGGTTTAACCAAAAGGCATTTCCAGTGAAAATGGGTTGACACATCCTGAGCATAAACATGTATAATATCCAATAAAGTTAAAAAGAGGTGCTTTGCAACATTAAACTGCAGTGTGCCATGCAATCGCATTTGTCCCTAACCATCAGGAACCCTCACGTTAACTTTTATCGAGTGGAAAAAACTTAGCGTTCATCTTCCAGCTTCACTGTTTATGTTATGCTAACATAGCCGTGTCGCTAGTGATCACTAAGTAAATCAATATTTACCAGCTTGCCTAACTTCAGTAACCCTACAAATGTCACTGCTGTTTAGTTTTCTGTCTTCATCTATGTTGGAAATGATAACAGAGCTGTACGTTTTAATTTTTTCAGAAATCTCATTGTCAGAACATCCTATATCATGTTTAGGTAACTAGCGAGATTAGCGCGCTAACTTCCGCTAACTTCCTGCTAACTTCTAACTCCATTAAATTTAATAAATTCTGTTTTCATGGATGCCTGGATGTTAAACTTAATTGTTACACCTGGTAAAGCAGCAATGCTGATCATTTTATTAAAGATTAAAGAATTTAGACAGTTTTTAACTCTCAGTGATGCCGCAGTGTTCATTTGACTTTGGGACCTGAAAGGGACGGAGTTTTTGACCCAGATTTCTCCGCATGGCTACTGACTGCGGTAGCCGTAATTGTCACGGTTCTGGGTCCGTTGGACCCAGTATTTTGAGGTTATTGTGTTTTGATTTAAGTTTGCATCAGGGATTGTGTTCTTGTTCTCTTGTCGTGTTATGGTAATGTTTATGATGATGATGATTATGATGTTTATTATTTGAGTTTCATGTTTCTGTTTATGTTTAGGATTCGTTCTTCAGTTGTGTC